>NC_136268.1:29396585-29401585 GCF_964187855.1 Myxine glutinosa | reverse complement strand
GAGTGATCGAGTCGCATTTATTGTGAAGATTGTATGTTGAGGTTGTATATAGTGATTTGCTGTGAACAACACAAATTTAATTATGATGGTGTGTACATGTGCGCCTGTTGGTAAAAAGATTGTTTTACACACACAGGTTTATTTTGACACCTCCATGATCAGGCCATGAGTGAATTATGTTGCTTATCCACTGCCTGGGTTTTTCCCGCAAACGATCGAGTAATATGTATTATGAAGATCGTATGTTGAGGATGGTGTGATTTGGTGTCAACAACGCAAATTTGATCATCATCGTATTTCATTAAATTTCCCTGGGCAACGCCAGGTAATTCAGCTGGTGTGTTTATAATTCATGTAATAATTATATGTACAAGCTCCACCATGAAACCTAGACTGTTAAGGTGGCAGGTGGGTCGGGATGGTTACTAGAGGAACTTATTTCGCTCAAGAAATGGGCTCTTGACCCACTTGGTAGCACTGCAGTAGTTCCAAGCCTCACGCCACCCTTGTTGCTGCGGTTCTTGTTGCATATTTATAACATCAGTGTTCATGCAAAACAGAATATCTGCTCACAAAAGAGTAAAGGGAGTTGAATGCAATATTGCTTCCTTAAGCAGCTGTGCAATCTGCCGTCCTGTTTGGATCATGCGGCTTAATGTGTCGGTGGTTCACCACAAACAAGGAGATTAATAAATAACTAGTTTCTTTCCATCTCGTATTTCCTGGGGCAGTGGAGTTTATCCGTTGGTCTGCTGCCGTTATCTTTGTTCTTTTTACTTTTTAGCACAAAGTCCAACATTCAAACGTTTTGACGTTAATGACGTCAGCCAGCTGTTTTGTTTGACTTTACCCAGACTGTATGTGTTGTATACCCTGCCATTATATAGGGGTAGAGCAATGTGCTCTGGGATCCAGGCTTCCTGTGACGTTTCCTATGACTGGGTTCACTTTGAAGGGTCCTTTTTGTTATTCACGACTCGATTAGGTCAGGTAATTGATGTCCACCTGATTCCTCTCTCACTCCAATCTGCACTCCCCACTCCCCCAACACCATCCACTCACCATGTTCAATCAACTACCACTTAGTTTGCCTGTAGCACTTGGTGAGATATTGAGCATTCCATGTAAGTAGAGTAGTCGGGGAGTACTATGTGGGGATGTTGTCGTTATGTGGGGATGAGCTGCTGTTTCAACTCCGTTTGTTGAACATGCAAATTCAGCTGTTAGGGTCACTCTACGAAACCTGCTTGTGCATTCCAAGGCCCCAGGATACCTTTCATTGCTTCAATGGATGCGATTTCATGCACTGACTACACCGATGAAAGGCTTGCATGCAGCTGCTTTTGGGAACCAACTCCTCTTCCCTGGAGTCCAAGGCAACACGTATTCCATTGAATCCAAGGCTCAGTGATGTTTATTGGTCTTCGTCTGACATCCATGTCACTTCCCAAGTTCGGTTTGGTGATGTTTATTGGTCTTCGTCTGACATCCATGTCACTTCCCAAGTTCGGTTTGGTGATGTTTATTGGTCTTCGTCTGACATCCATGTCACTTCCCAAGTTCGGTTTGGTGATGTTTATTGGTCTTTGTCTGACATCCATGTCACTTCCCAAGTTCGGTTTGGTGATGTTTATTGGTCTTCGTCTGACATCCATGTCACTTCCCAAGTTCGGTTTGGTGATGTTTATTGGTCTTCGTCTGACATCCATGTCACTTCCCAAGTTCGGTTTGGTGATGTTTATTGGTCTTCGTCTGGTGATGTTTATTGGTCTTCGTCTGACATCCATGTCACTTCCCACGTTAGGTTTGGTGATGTTTATTGGTCTTCGTCTGACATCCATGTCACTTCCCAAGTTCGGTTTGGTGATGTTTATTGGTCTTCGTCTGACATCCATGTCACTTCCCAAGTTCGGTTTGGTGATGTTTATTGGTCTTCGTCTGACATCCATGTCACTTCCCAAGTTCGGTTTGGTGATGTTTATTGGTCTTCGTCTGGTGATGTTTATTGGTCTTCGTCTGACATCCATGTCACTTCCCACGTTAGGTTTGGTGATGTTTATTGGTCTTCGTCTGACATCCATGTCACTTCCCAAGTTCAGTTTGGTGATGTTTATTGGTCTTCGTCTGACATCCATGTCACTTCACACGTTCGGTTTGGTGATGTTTATTGGTCTTTGTCTGGTGATGTTTATTGGTCTTCGTCTGACATCCATGTCACTTCCCACGTTCGGTTTGGTGATGTTTATTGGTCTTCGTCTAACATCCATGTCGCTTCCCAAGTTCGGTTTGGTGATGTTTATTGGTCTTCGTCTGACATCCATGTCACTTCCCAAGTTTGGTTTGGTGATGTTTATTGGTCTTCGTCTGACATCCATGTCACTTCCCACGTTCGGTTTGGTGATGTTTATTGGTCTTCGTCTGGTGATGTTTGCTGGTCTTTATCTGACATCCATGTCACTTCACAAGTTCGGTTTGGTGATGTTTATTGGTCTTTGTCTGGTGATGTTTATTGGTCTTCGTTTGACATCCATGTCACTTTACAAGTTCGGTTTGGTGATGTTTATTGGTCTTCGTCTGGTGATGTTTATTGGTCTTCGTCTGACATCCATGTCACTTCCCAAGTTTGGTTTGGTGATGTTTATTGGTCTTCATCTGGTGATGTTTATTGGTCTTCGTCTGACATCCATGTCACTTCCCAAGTTCGGTTTGGTGATGTTTATTGGTCTTCGTCTGACATCCATGTCACTTCCCACGTTCGGTTTGGTGATGTTTATTGGTCTTTGTCTGGTGATGTTTATTGGTCTTCGTCTGACATCCATGTCACTTCCCACATTCGGTTTGGTGATGTTTATTGGTCTTTGTCTGGTGATGTTTATTGGTCTTCGTCTGACATCCATGTCACTTTACAAGTTCGGTTTGGTGATGTTTATTGGTCTTCGTCTGGTGATGTTTATTGGTCTTCGTCTGACATCCATGTCACTTCCCACGTTCGGTTTGGTGATGTTTATTGGTCTTCGTCTGACATCCATGTCACTTCCCAAGTTCGGTTTGGTGATGTTTATTGGTCTTCGTCTGACATCCATGTCACTTCCCACGTTCGGTTTGGTGATGTTTATTGGTCTTCGTCTGACATCCATGTCACTTCCCAAGTTCAGTTTGGTAATGTTTGTTGGTCTTCGTCTGACATCCATGTCACTTCACAAGTTCGGTTTGGTGATGTTTATTGGTCTTTGTCTGGTGATGTTTATTGGTCTTCGTCTGACATCCATGTCACTTCCCAAGTTCGGTTTGGTGATGTTTATTGGTCTTTGTCTGGTGATGTTTACTGGTCTTTGTCTGGTGATGTTTATTGGTCTTCGTCTGACATCCATGTCACTTCCCAAGTTCGGTTTGGTGATGTTTATTGGTCTTCATCTGACATCCATGTCACTTCCCAAGTTTGGTTTGGTGATGTTTATTGGTCTTCGTCTGACATCCATGTCACTTCCCAAGTTTGGTTTGGTGATGTTTATTGGTCTTCGTCTGACATCAATGTCACTTCACAAGTTCGGTTTGGTGATGTTTTTTGGTCTTCGTCTGACATCCATGTCACTTCCCACGTTCGGTTTGGTGATGTTTATTGGTCTTCGTCTGACATCCATGTCACTTCCCAAGTTCAATTTGGTGATGTTTATTGGTCTTCGTCTGACATCCATGTCACTTCCCAAGTTTGGTTTGGTGATGTTTATTGGTCTTCGTCTGACATCCATGTCACTTCCCAAGTTTGGTTTGGTGATGTTTATTGGTCTTCGTCTGACATCCATGTCACTTCCCAAGTTCGGTTTGGTGATGTTTATTGGTCTTTGTCTGGTGATGTTTATTGGTCTTCGTCTGACATCCATGTCTGTTTGCTGACATCATGGTCTGACATCCATGTCGACGAAATGCAGTTTGGATTTATGCCAGGAAGAGGAACGACAGATGCGCTTTTCATTGTGAGGCAGTTGCAGGAGAAGTACATGGAGAAGAGGAAGAAGTTGTTTTTTTGGGTTCGTTGATCTGGAGAAAGCATTCGATAGGGTTCCACGCAAAGTATTGACATGGGCATTGAGGAAGTTAGGAGTGGAGGAATGGTTGATCAGAGTAGTGATGGCAATGTACAAAAGAGCGCGCACAGCTGTAAGGGCGAAGGACGGGAACGGTGGTGAGTTTGAGGTGAAGGTGGGAGTGCATCAGGGGTCGGTACTAAGTCCACTACTATTTGTAGCTGTGATGGAGGTGCTGGCTCAGAACGTAAAGGAGGGTTTACCGTGGGAGTTGTTGTATGCAGATGATCTGGTGTTGATTGCGGAAAGTATGGATGGACTGAAGGAAAAGATGAACAAGTGGAAGGAATGTATGGAGACAAAAGGTCTGAAGGTGAATATCGGAAAGACGAAGGTGATGGCAAGTGGTAAAGCATGTGGTGAGGTGGAAAGAACTGGGAAGTGGCCGTGTGCTGTGTGCAGGAAGGGTGTCGGAGTGAACTCCATTCAATGTACAATGTGCGCTGAGTGGGTTCATCAAAAATGTAGTGGTCTGAGAGGGTCATTTACCAGTGTGGCAGCTACATTCAAATGTAAGGTGTGCACAGAGGGAGCTGCAGATGGAGGAAATGTTGAGTTGGAACTTGGAGACGGCGTGAAGCTGGAAGGTGTGAAAACATTTTGCTACCTCGGAGACATGCTGAATGGAGAAGGTGGATCAGACTCGGCAGTGGTTGCTCGAGTGAGATGTGCATGGAAGAAGTTTCGGGAACTGAGTGGCGTGCTGATGAGGAGGAGAGTGTCGCTGAAGCTGAAGGGAAAGGTGTATGCTGCATGTGTGAGAAGTGTTATGATTTATGGGAGCGAGACATGGGTAATGAACGTAGAGCAGCAACGAAGGCTGGAAAGGGTGGAAATGCGAATGGTTCGATGGGTGTGCAGAGTATCGTTGAGAGAGAGGAAGACAAATGATGAATTGCGAAAGATGATGGGAAT
>NC_136268.1:29261498-29396385 GCF_964187855.1 Myxine glutinosa | reverse complement strand
AGACATGTTCCACTTGTTTGACCAGTTTGAGATATTGTCCAGGTCTGCAGAGAGTGAAGAGGCTGCCTGCTGATCCGAGGGTTGAGATATGGAGTGGCAGAGAGGGTTTTCCAGAGAGTTGGAGAGATCATTAATGAAGACCAGAAAAAGCACACTGCCTAGAACACTGCCTTGGGGAACTCCAGCCTGAACAGGAAGGGGAGATGAGAGAATTCCATTCAGGGTCACACGTTGACTACGACCAGAGAGGAAGTATGCAAGCCATGCATGGAGGTTTCCATGGATACTATCGGAGGAGAGTTTGGTGAGCAGAGCGGGGTGCCAGACCGTATCGAAGGCACGTGATATGTCAAGGGAGACGGCTCTGATTTCCTGTTTGGCATTGAGGACCTCCATCGATTGTTGAGACAGCCGAAGCAGCATGTCCAGAGCAGAATGACCTGGTCTGAAACCAAATTGATGATTAGAGATCAAGCCATTGGAGAAGAGGAAGGATTTGATGTCAGAAGCGATGATTGATTCCATGACTTTGCTGATTATTGGGAGAAGGCTGATTGGTCTGTAGTTGCAAGGATCTGTTTTTGCACCTTTTTGTGTAAAGTGGTAATGTTGGCTGATTTCCAAGCAGATGGCAGATGACCTTGAGCAAAAGAGAGGGTGAAGAGAACAGAGAGATGGTGAGATAGAGCGGCAGAGCAGGATTTTTGGACCTGTGGGCTGATGCCGTCTGGTTCGGTTGCAGAATCAGTCGAGGTTTGACAGAAACTTCTCCACCTTGTCAGGAGAGAAGGGCACAGAGTCCAGGAGCAGCTGGGTTTGACTGGGTAAGGTGGGTACAGAGAGAGATGGGTTTGGGACACAAGGTTTTGAGGCAAACACAGAGTTGAGGCATTCAGCATTGTCACGTGCGGTTTCAGCTGTGTAGCCGTTTGTGGTAAGGGAGGGGATGGAGGGGGGAACAAACCCCATAAACAGATTTGACAAGACGCCACCAGGATTTGGAGGAGGGAGACAGGTTTCAGAGTTCAGTCTTGAGAGTAGAGAGATGGTGTTTTCTGACTCTCCTCAGGGTAGACACACACTTGTTCCAAGCTTTGTAAAATGAACTGAGATTGCCTTCAGTTGGATTAGCCTCCCAAGAGGCGAAGGCAAGTTGTTTCAGGGCAACTGCCTCACCACAAGATTCAGTGTACCATGGACGGGGGAAGGGTTTGATAACTGAAGCCGAGATGGGATAAATCTCTGCATGAGAGAGAGCAGTTTAGTTTGGAAAAATTCCCAGGAAGAGTTGGTCAGAGGCAGTAGAGATGGGAGACCAGTCCAGATGATTGATGGCTGCTTGAAGACAGTAGTATTCCTCCTCCTGCCGATCTGATAAAAGGCTTTTTAAAATACGAGGTTTAAAAAAATTTGCTAAGTGATTCTTTACCATTGAGAGAAAGATTCAAAAACGATATAAAACACAACATTTCAAAAAGTTGTGGACGAATTATGACAAAACTTGGTGGATGAGTTGGGTAGGTGACAAGAACAAGCCAATTAGATTTTGTTTCAGATCCGAATCCAGATCTGACCTAACAGTGAGATACAAAACGTAAACTGGTGGAGGTATGCGCTCGGCTGAGTGCCGCTCTAGTTCAGACTGCTTTTGTTTCCCAAAACAATGTTCATTGCAGTGTTGTTTTTCGAGCAATGGTAAGGTACCCAGATTGTGCAGTTCATGGAGAGACCTCCTCAGGTCATTGAAGGGTTAGCTGAACCCCTCGTGAGGGTCATTATCTTATCAGCTTTGCCAGAAAGAACTGATTTTCAACAACGCAATTTCTCCAGAATGACCGAAAAAGAGCAATCAACTATGAGATTTCAACCGAGACAGCCTTCAGCTTCGTGGTATGAGGTCCAGAAGACCACTGCTCCACATCCCTCTAACACAGTGTCATCAACACCTATGAATGCATTGGGTGCCACAATACAACTGTTGGGTGAATCATTGGCGCCATGTTGTTTTTCACCTAGATGTGTCTTCTCAAGGAGATAGGGATGGGCCAGGCATCAGCCTGGGGTTTTTTTTTGTTTGTTTTTTGTATACTGAATCGAGGCTCGTGAAAGAGCTAACATTTATTTCACAAACAAATCAACCAGACAAACAAAATATATGAAAAGAGGGAGCGGAAGACAAGATGGGGAGAGAAGGGGAAGCACATAAACATAACATTTGAGAAGGAGAGGGCTTGGGGGGAGGAGGCATGGGAAGGGGGGTGGGGGGGTTGGAGAAGTATAAAACACAAGGACACCAAGGACTTCCAGGACAGAAGTTGGTATTTCAAAAAAGTGGATTTGGGGTGAAATTAGCAGGGGTAGAAAAGATCAAGGTTTTGGATTGGGGAAGATAAGAGATGGTGGTGAACAGCTGTTTTAAAGACTTGGAGGGTAGAGTGGGATTGAAGAGAGTGAGGGAGTTTGTTCCAGAGGTGGGAGAAAAGAGGAATGAAGGAGTGAAGGTGAGCAGAGAGTCTTGATTTTGGCAGTTTAACCATAAGAGGGTTGTAGGCAGATCTTGTGCAACCTGTAAGAATATTTGGGGGACAGAGGTCCCCAAATGGGGAAGAGCCCCCCAAATGAGGAAGGGGTGATGGGGAAGATTTGGAGGGGAGGGGCAAGGGGGAAGATTTGAAAGGGATGGGTGATGGGGAAGATTTGGAGGGGAGGGGCAAGGGGGAATATTTGAAAGAGATGGGTGATGTGGAAGATTTGGAGGGGAGGGGCAAGGGGGTAGATTTGGAGGGGAGGGGCAAGGATTTGGAGGGGAGGGGTGATGGGGAGTTTTGGAGGGGAGGGGTGATGGTGGAAGTTTTGGAGGGGAGGGGTGGTGGGGAAGTTTTGGAGGGAAGGGGGATGGGGAAGATTTGGAGGGGAGGGGTGAGATAGGATTTTGAAAAGTGTACGATTAATGGGAAACGAACATTTATTGCAAAATGAGTTTTCTTGAGACCTTCGAGTCAAAAATACGTTTGAGGACACTGAAGGAGGGGTGGAGTGCAGGAGAGTTTTGGGAATGCAGAAAAAAGGAACTAAGAGATGGAATTATTTTTTGGAATGAATTGATTTGGTGTGCAAGTCGAAAGCATCCTTTTATAGAAGAAGAGGAAAAAGGTGTTATAATATACGACAGAATACAGTTCTTCAGGGGAAAGTTTAAACATTTTTAACAACGTGATCACGTGATCACGAACAACGTGGTCGAAGAACGAACGAACAAATAAGAACAACGAATAAACGAATAAGAGCAGAGAAGGGAATTTTTTTTTTTTTTTTGAGTTGAGATTTTAAACAAGGAAGTGTGGGGTGAAAGACTGGGACAAAAACAGAGAACGAAAGTAATTGCAGCACAATTGACGAACCGCTGAGAGAAAAACAAAGCCTCAAGGTCAGACACAGAAGCCTACTAGGCCTCAGAATACGCGACACGAATTAACTGACGATTTTGTATACAGGTATGAAAAATTAACACCGAGGATATTACTAAAGACACACGATAAGTACACACACCGAAAGATAGATACAGTTTCGACCAAAAACACAGTTGTGAAAAAATTACTTAACTTCGAAAGCGTGAGCGCTATGAACAGCTTCGAAAGAACGTGACCTCCAATCTTGCAGATGGCCAGATGGAGGCCCATGGAGTACCGTCAGAAAATGGATGCGGCAACGCACTGCTCCAGCGCATGTTCCCATACCTGACCTGACCTGACCTGTCTTCTATCTTGATATCAACAATGGATGTCATGCTGGAGTCAATATATAAGGTGGGGAGCTATTTGCTAATTGTACCACTTGGCAGTGTGATCAATTTTGTGTGGGGGGGGGGGGGGGGGGGGAGGGAGGGAGGGTGAGGGGGGGTGGTGGAGGGTGGTGGAGGCTGGGGTGGGGGAGGGGGGCAGCCTAATGGCTAAGGCTAGCATTTCAAGTTGGCCAAAGAACGAATCTTCTCATGATTTGCAGGAGTGTTACAGCTGGTGGCAGATACAGGGATGTGATCATTACACCTTCGAGTCTCCCCTCTGGCCCAACAGCACTGTATCAACTTCATATTTATGGATGACAATGTTTATCCATATAAATGCACAAGTGAATGCTGCCCTTCATGGCGACATCATCATTCACATAGACAGGACTGCATAATCGTCAGACTTTAATCCGATTGAATGTAGTTGAAAATTCCGAGAGCGATGCGTATTTGTGGTCTCTGGACTCCCTGAAATGGTCGCCAACTCTCACCACAATCTTTAAATTAACTGAATCTGTTCCTGATGGAACTAGAGAGTTCATAGAATACCTTACTCCACGCTATCTTGAGAAATAAGGACATGGGCAGGTCTATGAGTGGCAAATTTGATTGGTTGTGATTTTTTTTTTTTTTTGTATACAAGATCGAGGCTCGTGTAAGAGCTAACATTAATCACACAAAAAAAAATCAAACGGACACATAAAACATATAATAAAGGGAGCAGGAGACAAGATGGGGAGAGAGAGGGAAGCACACAAGTACAACACTAGAGAACAGGGACATCAGGAGATCTGTGGGAGGGAGCAGGCTTGGGGGGAGGAGGCATGGGAAGGGGGGTGGGGGGCATGGGGGTAGAGTCCCTTTATATACAGAGTTGCGACATAGAAGGTCCGGAAAAATCTAGTCACGTGATTGCATGGAGCCATTTTGCAGTCCATCGCGGACAGGATCAGGATCGGACGCATATCGGTCAGCGTTTTAACGTTCCCGCTGTACGCGCGCGTTCTCATTTGTGTTTTACATCGATTTTACGACAAAAATGACAGGTTGTAGCGCCTGTGGGTGCACAAATAGAACGGAGAAGGGATTCAAGATGTATAGATTTCCATCAGATGCTAAAAGACGGAAAATCTGGGAGAACAGAGTCAGTCGTGTTGGATGGAAAGTAACTTCTTCGTCAGTTCTCTGCCAGGTCAGTGTGATGGTGGTAATGGTCCCATATGCGTATATTTGTGTGCTGCGAGTGAGACTGGCCTTTGCTTTGGCTTTACAGGCTTGTTATCCATTGCTCGTGGATTAATTAGCACTTGAAGGGGAAGGTGTAGTGGTTACCTTATTCACATGTCGCGGTTATCTTATTCACATGTCGCGGTTAACTTATCCGCATGTGACGGTTACCAATACGATATGTTTGGTCTAACCCACGCACACGGGCTGCCCTCTGCTAATGCCCTCTGCCCAATGCCCTCTGCTAAAGGCACTTTCCTGCCTGTGGTAGTTAGTACTCCAACAAGTGAATGACATGCTTTGTTTTTAACAAAATTATGTAATTTGCTATAAAAGTGGAAGGTTACAGGTTCACGGTTTGAGTATTAATCGTAAATGAGTTCAAAGCCTTTCACAATGGTCTCTGAGACCTTCGTAAAACAAATAATAAAATAAGTTTTATTTTTTGTACTTTCACATGGAAGATAGGATTATTGTCATTCAAAATTTTCAATGATGCTTCAGAAAGAATTTGCTAGAAACCAATTCATGCCAATGATACAGTTGTATGCCACAACTGAGAAAGGGGGGGGGGGGGGGGGGGCATGCATTGAATGTATGTATTTGTCTCTGTTGATTTGAATGTGTGAGGACATTAACTTGTGTTTGTGTGTGTGACTTTCAATTTATAATTTGTATGTGTGTGCATTAGCACATGCGTGTATGTGTGTGTGTGTGATTGTAAATATGTAATTTGTATATGTATTAGAGAGAGTGTGTGTGTGTGTGTGTGTGTGTGTGTGTGTGTGATATAGAGAGAGAGAGAGAAAGAAAGAAAGAAAGAAAGAGAGAGAGAGAGAGAGAGAGAGAGAGAGAGAGAGAGAGAGAGAGAGAGAGAGAGAGAGAGAGAGAGAGAGAGAGAGAGAGAGACAGACAGACAGACAGACAGACAGACACCGACCGAGACCGAGACTGACTTTTGACTTTTCTTCCCCTTTATTACAAGGAAAACAAGTTTTACATGGTGAAAGATGTTTGTACAGGCATCAAAAAGAAATAACCAGGAAGGAAAGGGGTAACAGAGAAGCAATACTTTAGATTTATAAATTGATTGTTAAAACACCACCAACCATACCACATAAGGATTGTTTCACACACCACCGATTTTTAAATAAAGCAGGATCTTGAGTTTCAAACTCAAAAAGAACACGCGATGTAACCAATGCTTTAAAAACGGTTAAAACGTCATCAGCTAAAACGTCAGTGTTCTGCAGTTTTCGTTTCCTCGATAAATAAATGGCAAGTTTTGCCTCAGAACACAGAAAGTTTGCTAAAAGACATTCATTTTTACATTGATACAAAACATTAAAACCAAATATGAAAACACAATGTGTAAAAGTCAAACCGAGCCCCCGGATCACACGTGACAGGATTTTAAAAAACGAGGCCAACCTTGAACATTCAATGAAAATGTGAAAAATGGTCTCTGGGGTGTCGCAAAAGGGGCACAATTCCGAGTTTTCAGGACATATACGGTGGGACAGGATGTTGCAAGGCAGGATATGGTGCGCTAACCGCCATTGTAGATCACCCGAGCGCTTGACAGTAGGTTCTTTGTACATCACCTGCCAGTTTATTGTTGTGAAACGGTTAGCTTGGAGCAGCGCTCGCCAATGAGCTTGTGGCTCTGCAGGTTTGCCAGGAAAAAGAGTGAGAACACATAGATTGTACACTGAGGATTTCTCCATCTGGTTAAAGAGCCTAAAACTTTGAAATAAAATTAAAAGATTTGGGAAAGGACATTGGGATCGATGGAGGGCATCTTCTATGTCTGGGTCCCATTTTAACCCGGTTTGCTTAAAGGTCCGTAAAATCACAGAGAAAATTCTGCCAATGACTCTGATGGACCTCACACTGGTGGCCACGGCAATGTCAGCAGCTGGCTTCCATCTATGTACAAGGGGGTTCCTGAGGTGTTTTACTCTGGTAACGCCGACATCAATAAACTTTTGCATGAAAGATCTGTCACTACAGACCCCATCAAAAAAAGAATTTAAAAATATTGGTTCATTTAAAAACATCTGAAGGGAGTAAGCACTGGTGTCGCGGCGAAAAGAAACAGCCTGCCACGCTTCCAGCATGCTTCGGTAGAACAACGGGACCGATGTCATATCCACGCGCTTCGCGTCGAGAAGAAAAAGCTCGTCACCATAGCCAAGTTTCCCAGCTTGCCTAAGCAAACAATGGGCAAAGGCTTTCCATGGGACGTCGGAGTATAGAAGCCTTCGTACTGAAAGGAGGCGAAAAGCCATCACTTTGCTCGTCACATCTATTAGCCCCTGTCCACCTTCTGCAGTCGGCAGGCTTAGTATTCCTGGCCAGAGCCAGTGCTTTCCCCCCCAGAAAAAATCTACAAAAGAGCTTTGAAGTTTTTAAAGGACTAGGGCATGCCCGTACTATATATAAGCTAGGACGTGCCCGTACGTGGGTGCCCGTTCCTTGCAAAAAAAAAAAAACTGCAAAAAAAAAAAAAAACTGCAAAAAAAAAAACAATGGTTTGGTCCATTCGCAACGACCACAGAACCCCCCCCCTCTATTTACATGAATGGTTTGGTCCATTCGCAAAGCCAAAGCGAACGACCACAGAACCCCCCCCTCTATTTACATGAATGGTTTGGTCCATTCGCAAAGCCAAAGCGAACGACCACAGAACCCCCCCCCCCCTCTATTTACATGAATGGTTTGGTCCATTCGCAACGGCAAAGCGAACGGCGAACGGCTAAATCGCCATAGCTCGGTAAGTACTTGTCCGATTAATTTCAAACCTTGAAAAGGCACATCCTCGGGTCCCCAGCAATATACCTGGCAAGTTTCAAGTATATCGGACCGGTAGTTGTCGAGAAACAGCGGTCACAGACAAACGTACAGACGTACAGACGTACAAACGTACAGAGATTACTGGAATTATAGATAGATAAAACCTGGGGCCTGCAGTGCTTTAAAAACATGCCAGAGCATTGATGCCGCGAGATTATTAATGACCAGAGTACGACCCCAGAAGGAAAGCTGCCTCAATAGTCCCCTCCATTTTATCAACCGCTGCTCGGTTTTGGTAATCAGCGACTCCCAGTTTTTTGAAATAAAATCTTGAGTTCCAAGAAAGACACCGAGGTAGTGTATTCCTTCATTGGTCCATACAAGGTGCCCTGGTAGGGTTGGAGGGGGAGTTTCATTCCGTGGACCTAAGTAAAAAGCTTTGCTCTTTTCCCAATTAACTTTAGTCGAGCTTGCCAGGCTAAATTCCTCGACAGACTCAACCAGAGCGTGAACATCGTCATCGGAGTACACAATTGCACAGAGGTCATCCGCATAAGCAATGGTCTTTACGGGATTTTCTAACGGCAGAGGATAAAACCCTTGTAGCCGTGTGCGTAAACGATGTAGTAAAGGTTCAATTGATAGGGAGTATAGAAGGCCAGACAGGGGGCACCCTTGACGAATACCCCTGGTAACAGGGAAAGGCTGACTTAAGATGTTATTAACTTTGAGCAAGCTAAAAATATTATTATACAATATTTTGATATAACAAATAAAATTTTCCTTAAAACCAAACCCCCGTAAAACTGCAAAGAGATAAGAGTGATCAATCGTGTCGAAAGCTTTTTCTTGGTCTAAAAACACCAGACCAACATTTCTATGTTCAGCAATACAAATGTCAATCATGTCACGTACAATAAAAATGCTATCGTGTATTGTCCTTTTAGGGATGCAATAGGATTGATCGGGGTGTACAATCTCCCCAATCAGAGGTTTGAGGCGGTTGGCAAGAACTTTTGAAAAAATCTTGTAGTCCGTGCAGAGGAGCGAAATGGGACGCCAATTTTTAAGCTGCTGGAGGTCTCCTTTCTTAGGTATGAGAGCAAGTATAGCCCTGCGACAGCTGATTGGTAACAAGCCTATTCGTAGGCTATCAACTAAGAGGTCAAGCAACTCAGGTCCCAACAAATCCCAGAAGGTTTTGTAGAACTCTGCAGGGATTCCATCAAGTCCAGAAGCTTTACCTGTGGGCAAAGTTTGCAACGCAGTAAAGAGTTCGTCAAGAGTCACTTCCTTGTCAAGTTGTTGACATGCAGGTTCGGACAAGGTGGGCAAAGAAGTGGTTAAGGAACGAATCATGTCTTCTTTAGTGTTTCTGGCGCAATACAAGTCAGAGAAGTATTGTTTTGTCAAGCTTCTAATGTCTTTTGGATCGTGCGTTGTTCGGCCTCCTGGTGCCTGCAGCGAAGTTATTTGCTGGTTTCTCTTTTTTCGTGCTTCCAAAGCAAAGAAAAACTTGGAAGGAGTATCAATAAAGCTGTAGTTCTCCATTCGTAGCCTTATTAGAGCCCCTCTGGCTTGTTTTGCACAGAGTTGAGCAAGGAGTGCTTTCTTCGTTGCTATTAAAGAACTAGTCCTTTCGGCACTGGGAGCTGGGAGGCTTGACTGGAGAGACAATATTTCTTTGGCAATTAGAGATTGCAGCGCAGATTCGTTCTTTGTACAAAAGGAGCTATATTGCTGGCAAAAGGTCCTAATATGGGTTTTCGCATTGTCCCACCATTGTATGAGGCAGGAGTAGGAAGGCTTCCGTAGTAGTAAAGCTTCCCAAAAGGCTCGGAAGGCGACCGGAAAAGCGTCATCTTGCAGAAGACTCACATTGAAGGTCCAATGGGCAGTGCCACGATTTCGAGCCGGGGAGAGTATATGAAGAACAACCATGTGATGGTCCGAAAAACCACTTGGGGTGGCGTCGACATGGTCTATGACGTTTAAAGAGTCATTATATTGATGTAAAATCTGTCTAGCCTTGCAAGAGATAGCCGGCCATTTGCACATCGGCACCACGTGTATTGCCGTGCAGATGGGTTCTGGAGTCTCCATACATCCATAAGGGAGAATTTGGACAATGCTCTCTTTAAGGGTGTTGTACTTGATGGGTGGGGCTCTTCTCCATTACGATCAAGGGTGGGATACAGTGTGCAATTAAAGTCCCCACACAGACAAACAAGGCCATCAAAATCAAGGTGTGTGAGGGACATTTCTAACTGTGTGAAAAAAGCTAATCTTTCTGTGCTCGTACTGGGTGAATATACATTTATGAAAGTGTGTTTATAACCATTATAAAAGAAATTAACTGAAACTAAATGCCCTTTAGTAATCTCCTTAAAAGTGACATTTTCAGGACAGAAAGAAGGATTTAAATAAATAGCCACTCCAGCACTAGGACAGGTCAAGCTACTAAAGAACCACTGTCCTTTCATGATGCGAGTCCATTCGCTCATGCACGAAGAGCTACATCTTGTTTCTTGCAAAAGAACAACATCGAAATGTTTTTGCTCGACAAGCAACTTTACCTGAGCTTTACGCAGGGGTGAACGTCCCCCATTTATATTTAAAGTTACAACAGAGAAGGTCATGGTGTAGGCAGGGAAGATTTATCATGTACAGGGAAGTTAGGGTGTGCTTGTAGCTCTTTCCGAGCTTTCAATACACACTTTCTAAGGCGAAAAACTTGCGACTCAGTCACACCAAGTTGTTCAGCCTTAAGGAGGAGACGTCTTGAGGAGTTTATAAAGCCAGACAGGTTCGGGAAGAAGGTTACAATTTTAACCTTTTTCTTTCGAAAGGTGTCCTGAAGAAACTTTAGAATTTCCGTGGGTGATAAATCATCATCACCCTCCAGTTCCTTGGCTATTGCTGGGTCATTCCAGACCTCGCTACTAGCACTAGAGGCAAGCGACGAGGCCCCATCTGAGTCGTAATCTGGAAAGTCTTCATTTTTTCCCCCACACACCGAAACCGATGCTCTCATAACGGGAAAATCGTCTTCTACTAAAGGTGCAGCTGTTTCCACAGCGGGAGTTTTAAAAACCGTAACAGGGATTAACGCTTTTATATCAGAGGCTTTGCACTCTCCTTCTGGAGCTGCTGCTTCTTCTTCCTCCATTACCTCAGACACTTCATCGTCAGCAGGGCGCGGGACGAGAGCAGGTTTGTGGTTCTTGACTTTAGTTTCAGTAACCGGGGTGGTTACCACAACATCTTGGGGCATTGCGCTTGGTCCTTGTTCATGAGAGGAATGAACAGAAACGTCTTCTTCCATTTCAGCAAACACACTGAACCTATTCTGCAGCAGAAGACCAGCTGCAGGAGCTTCTGTTTCTAAAAGAGAAACATTACGTTCATTCGACGGCGCTATCTTTTTCGAAACGCTCGCCTGTATGTCCTCATTACCGCTTCCTCTTTTATAACTCCTCCTGGAGGACACGGTAGTAAAACCCGCGTCATCAGCCGGTGAATTATCGATTTCCGCGCTCGAATGTGAAGGCTGATCTGCCGTCCCAGACGCGCCATTATCATTGCGAAGATCGACATTTGGTTCTGTCCGTCTAGATGTGCCACTAGGATCGGCATTTGTTCCTGACTGTCTAGATGTGCCGCCGGATACACACTTCGTAAAAGCACCTTTTAAATGTCCGAAGGCACCACACGTGAAACACGTCATTGTCTCTGTTGCGATGTACATTCGATAATTTCGATTTTCAACGACCAACGTAGCTGAGGCATTGAGCGATTGAGCATTGTTTTTTAACACCATGTAACAGTGCCGCCGAAAGGACATGATATGGCGGACTGTAGAATCCGAACGCAAACGGAAGGGAATCATGGAGATTTTTGACACCACGGTGCCAAACTGTGTTAAAACGGACAAAATCTGTTCGTTTTTAACAAAAGGCGGTAAATTAGATAAAGTGATTTTCACCGCGGGTGAGTCCAACATACTAACGTTAACGAAAATATCTGGCGGTAAGGACAAACCAGTTTCAACCGCCTGAGCGACATAGCGCTCCTCGGAAAGAAAAACAACAACTCGTTGGTTCATCTTTGAAGCTGCTAACACATTTTCAAAACCAACGAGTTCACCCAAGCCCATCACGACGTCATCGACCCGAACCCCGTCGGGTGGACTAACTATTACCCCATTTTTACGAGTAAGTGACTCGTAAATGCTTTTCTGCAAACGACTGTTTGCCATAGCGATAAATGAACCAAAACTAAGAAAAGATTTGAAAAAGCAAAACAAAATAGAACCTATCGCAAGCAAAGCCTGCAGGCGAAGGTAAAATGAAAAGAAATAGAATAAGGGAGCCGATAAACGACGATAATGAAAACACGACAAGCAGAGCACAGGCCCGAAGAACACAAGGTTCTTTAGGACTCGCACCAAACTCACCGTGCGCGCTCTCTTTCTCTCTCTTGTCTCAACGAAGAAGGAAAACACGGGGAAAACTTCACAAACACGTACAAAGACACAGAGGGAGTGAAAAGGGGGATGGGAAAGGCAACAACACAACACAGTACTCACAGCTCCTCACACACAGCAGCCATGATTGCCACACCCACGCACGACTCACCAACGACCAGCAGGGGGCGCGCGAGAGAGAGAGAGAGAGAGAGAGAGAGAGAGAGAGAGAGAGAGAGAGAGCGAGCGAGCCGGGGGTAGGGGGCTAATCTATTTTTGGTGGGATTAATATATGATCGGCAACATGCAGCAAAGTTTAGATTAATAATTTAAATATGAAAATTAAACAAACACAAATATATACCCACACACGATAAACAAGGTCAAACAACTGCAGAAATACAAAGATAACTCTTAACATTGTATTGTACATGTACATGTATAAGCAGGGAGAGTTCGAGTCTCGCTCTCGCCTCCCTGAAATTAAAATGAGGCTGAAATAAGCAGCACGTGTACCTGTCTAGTTCATTCCTTCTTTGTCATGGTTCTAAATGTCTGTGACTGTTAAATCACAACCAGCTCTGTGATTTTCTTCTTTATCATATGGCTCTTCGTTGTCATAAATCTTCTATTTTGTCATCTTCACATAATTTGTTCATTATCAACATGGAAAAGACCATTCCCATCTCTCATACATAGAGAACATAATGGAATACACGGTTCAATGCACTAGCGCCATACGGTGGCTCCGCACTGAATGGACTCAAAATGGCGTCAAATCGTTAGTTGTCGCTACTCTCTCTATAAAGGGACTCTACATGGGGGGTGGGAGAGGTTTTAAACGCGTGGATGATGATGTAAAATGTCGTAATATTTTGTCGTACAGCTAAGGGATTTGAGAGTGCTAATAAGGCGATTTGTGTCATACATTGTTCAAGTGGATAATTCAATCGAAATAAAATAGAGTTTAAAGGTTGTAGAAAAATAAATTGTGGAAATGGAAGTTTACCGCCATTGATTGATGATGAAGTCTTTTACACCACCTTATTCAACACTTTACATTAGTTTTACGTGCCTGTTGTTTGTGTCCTTTATGACATCCTTAAAATCAGTAAGTTTCCTGTTTGGAATGATTTTCAATTTTGTTTGACTGCCAGATGGACAGAGTAAAAATAAAATAAAATATATATATCTCGCTCTTCTCTGCGCATGTGTGATTGGGACAAATTCAGAGCCAAATTACTTCTAAACTTCAGGTTAATTTTCTGATTAACGCTCAAAATATAACATTCAATGTAAATCAAGTTGTTCCTAGATCATAAACTGACGTTTGTAGACAGAAGGACGAACAGACTGACAGAAGTGAACCAATTGCTTAATGCCTTTTCTTGCTTGACGTGCGCAGGGTAAAAGTAGAGCAACATCTGTCAGTTAGAATTGGATCGTCTGGTTTGGTCATAACAACACTTGTATTAGGGTCATCTGTCTGTGATACTTTGTAGACTGGTGTTATTGCTATTTTCACACTCGTTTCACACAGCCGTGTTTTCGCAATGCAACTCAACTTTGGTTTCCACTGACTTCACGTTTGTTCGTGGAATGTCCAGATCAATGTGCGGGTCTTCAAGTAGAATATGAACCTATCTGAATGAACCAGAGTGAGCTTGGTGTCTTTGGCCATCTTGGTTAAACGTACTTGTTACTTATTGGACATGACATGATACGCCTTGCGTGCAAGTGCTGGGGTGGAGATAAAACATGCTTATTGCGGGCCAAATGGCCACCTTGCTTTGGATTTTATTTTTGTTACTTTCCTGGATTAACCAGTTCCACCTTACTGTGCACTTGCACTACTACAAATTAACAGGGTACCATAAACATTAACAAGGTACGAGCACAAAAAGCCTGCGATACTGCTTCGGTGTGTGTGTGTTTGAGTTATTTTCATGTAGGGACAGTGTAAACGCAATTTGAGGTCATCTGTTTGCTTTGGTAAATCACTATGGATCGTTGCTGGGGTCATTGGTAGGACTGGCTTATTTGGTTAGAAAAAACAAACCACAAAACAGATAATGGTGTCATCCTCAGTCATCTCAACAATGCGGCCAAACCGGGACAATGTGGGCACCGCACCGAGGTCACTGGGAAGCGGAAGCACGAAGAGAGAGGGTACGGCATCACTTCACTAAATCAAATGCCACAAGGTCTGATACCCGAGAACTCGGGGAATGTTTGGGCAGTTGGCTCGTTGGATGATAGCAAGGCCATTTGTGGACCTGTTTGAGGTACTGCAGAGCACATAGTGATTGACTGGCATTGAAATCCAAATCTGCTTTTCAAACTTGGCAGGAAGGAAAATTGTCTCGGCAGTTCCAACCACAGACTCGAGGAGATCTAGTTTTGGTGGCCCCAGGGTCGTTAGTCGACTCGCTCCGCATGGAAGGTTTGGCCATCTTAGCACCCAAAACGTCACTCGTCTTATTTGAAATATCGACTAGGATTTGTAAGACATTGACTGTCCCTCCAAGAAACTCAATGTGACAATTCAGTAAAGAAATAAAATCTGAGGATCTCGGAGATGAGCTTCAGGGAAATGATATTATCAATTCGCTCATTAATGGTCAAATCACTCTCCTGAGCTGCCTTGAGTACAATTAAAAATCAATTATTACATTTGTAAGATATTTTTTCATTCAAGTAAGACTTAAAAAAAAAAGATTTGCAAAGCCTGTGAGACATTGTGACCCTTTGGTACTTGAGATGGAGCTCGGAGTTTGATGTGTTGTGACCCTTTGGTAGTGAAGTTCTA
Organism: Myxine glutinosa; assembly: GCF_964187855.1. Taxonomy (NCBI): domain Eukaryota; kingdom Metazoa; phylum Chordata; class Myxini; order Myxiniformes; family Myxinidae; genus Myxine; species Myxine glutinosa. The sequence goes on along the minus strand of NC_136268.1, from coordinate 29,381,301 downwards.
GCTTTGATTGAGTGTTATTGTGATTGATCTGGCTTTGCACAATGTAAGATGACGTCTCATTCACCTTTGTTCCACATTTCAATCATTCCATTGATTGATATGTGGCATTTGCCACTATTCAAATCGGAAGCTTTGTTTTCTGTATCTATTTGTATTCCTTTTGTGTTTTTGTCAATCCCATAGTTGTTCTAATCCACCCATGAAAAACATTGCTATGTTGCACAGTCCCTAACTCTTCATTTGCTGTAATAAATATCACAAGAAGGATATTTTAACCAATCGTGTTTGTCAGAGCAATATGTTTAATCCACTGGCACTGATCTCTAAACATGGGCACGGTCGGTCGATGAATCGCAAATTCGAGCGTTGTTGGTGAGTTAGAAACACGAGCAGGTTGATGAGTTGAAAACGCAGGCATGGTCGGTGAGTTAACAATACGAGCACGGTTCATGAGTTGGTTTGCCTGTGTGCTCCTTTTTCGCCTGTGTGCCCTTTTGTCGCCCGTTTTCCTGTGTGCCCCTTTGTCACCCGTTTGCCTGTGTGCTCCTTTGTCGCCTGTGTGCCCCGTTGTCACCCATTTGCCTGTGTGCCCCGTTGTCACCCATTTGCCTGTGTGCCCCATTGTCGCCCATTTGCCTCTGTGCCCCGTTGTCACCCATTTGCCTGTGTGCCCCGTTGTCACCCATTTGCCTGTGTGCCCCGTTGTCACCCATTTGCCTGTGTGCTCCTTTGTCGCCTGTGTGCCCTTTTGTCACCTGTGTGCTCTTTTGTCGCCTGTGTGCCCTTTTGTCGCCTGTGTGCCCTTTTGTCGCCTGTGTGCCCTTTTGTCGCCTGTGTGCCCTTTTGTCGCCTGTGTGCCCTTTTGTCGCCTGTGTGCCCTTTTGTCGCCTGTGTGCCCTTTTGTCGCCTGTGTGCCCTTTTGTCGCCTGTGTGCCCTTTTGTCGCCTGTGTGCCCTTTTGTCGCCTGTGTGCCCTTTTGTCGCCTGTGTGCCCTTTTGTCGCCTGTGTGCCCTTTTGTCGCCTGTGTGCCCTTTTGTCGCCTGTGTGCCCTTTTGTCGCCTGTGTGCCCTTTTGTCGCCTGTGTGCCCTTTTGTCGCCTGTGTGCCCTTTTGTCGCCTGTGTGCCCTTTTGTCGCCTGTGTGCCCTTTTGTCGCCTGTGTGCCCTTTTGTCGCCTGTGTGCCCTTTGGTCGCCTGTGTGCCCTTTTGTCGCCTGTGTGCCCTTTTGTCGCCTGTGTGCCCTTTTGTCGCCTGTGTGCCCTTTTGTCGCCTGTGTGCCCTTTTGTCGCCTGTGTGCCCTTTTGTCGCCTGTGTGCCCTTTTGTCGCCTGTGTGCCTCTTTGTCGCCCTTTTGCCTGTGTGCCTCTTTGTCGCCCTTTTGCCTGTGTGCCCCTTTGTCGCCCGTTTGCCTGTGTGCCCCTTTGTCGCCAGTTTGCCTGTGTGCCCCTTTGTCGCCAGTTTGCCTGTGTGCCCCTTTGTCGCCAGTTTGCCTGTGTGCCCCTTTGTCGCCAGTTTGCCTGTGTGCCCCTTTGTCGCCAGTTTGCCTGTGTGCCCCTTTGTCGCCAGTTTGCCTGTGTGCCCCTTTGTCGCCAGTTTGCCTGTGTGCCCCTTTGTCGCCAGTTTGCCTGTGTGCCCCTTTGTCGCCAGTTTGCCTGTGTGCCCCTTTGTCGCCAGTTTGCCTGTGTGCCCCTTTGTCGCCAGTTTGCCTGTGTGCCCCTTTGTCGCCAGTTTGCCTGTGTGCCCCTTTGTCGCCAGTTTGCCTGTGTGCCCCTTTGTCGCCAGTTTGCCTGTGTGCCCCTTTGTCGCCAGTTTGCCTGTGTGCCCCTTTGTCGCCAGTTTGCCTGTGTGCCCCTTTGTCGCCAGTTTGCCTGTGTGCCCCTTTGTCGCCAGTTTGCCTGTGTGCCCCTTTGTCGCCAGTTTGCCTGTGTGCCCCTTTGTCGCCCGTTTGCCTGTGTGCCCCTTTGTCGCCCGTTTGCCTGTGTGCCCCTTTGTCGCCCGTTTGCCTGTGTGCCCCTTTGTCGCCCGTTTGCCTGTGTGCCCCTTTGTCGCCCGTTTGCCTGTGTGCCCCTTTGTCGCCCGTTTGCCTGTGTGCCCCTTTGTCGCCCGTTTGCCTGTGTGCCCCTTTGTCGCCCGTTTGCCTGTGTGCCCCTTTGTCGCCCGTTTGCCTGTGTGCCCCTTTGTCGCCCGTTTGCCTGTGTGCCACTTTGTCACCCGTTTGCCTGTGGACCCCTATGACATCTCTTTGACTGCGTGTCCCCCTTTGTCATCTCTTCGGCTGTGTGTACCCCTTTGCTTTGACCACTTTTTGTCCCTGATTCTGAGTTGAACTACCCCGTAACCTCACCCATCGACATACAACTTGCCCAATAACCATAGTCCCCACTATCGACTGCAATGACCCCTCTTTCCTTCACCTTATTTGCCACATCCTCTCGCTGTGCTTATGGAATATCATTTAGTGACGTAGTCTGCGCTTAAGGCTCAGAGTGTGCATTACAGGGAGTTCTCTTGGTAATGGCTGTTTGTGTGAAACTCGTTAACTGACAAATGAAGCTCCTCTGAATGAAGATAATTGTAGCAAAAGCAATGAAAAGGATGCCTCTGGGTTATTTAGATATCACGTTATGATTGGTTAATCCAATGTCTCGTACATTATAACAAACACAGGATTTACCATATTAGGTAAAATTAACTCCAAATGAGAAATTATTGTCCAATAAACCACAAATTTGCACCATCATCATAATGCCGGTGTGTCGTTTCCACCAAGCCACTATTGTACACCCACCTTCACCATAACCATTGTGTGAGCACACCTTTTACATCAAACATTTACACAAAACCACACACTTGTACCATATTTGTTGTGTAGCGTGTAGACTATTAATTTTAGGCCCGGTCTGTGTGGGCACACATTTGTACCATATTTGCTGTGTAGACTATGGATTTTATGCACGGTCTGTGTGGGCACACACTTGTACCATATTTGCTGGGTAGATGATGGATTGTATGCCCGGTCTGTGTGGGCACACATTTGTACCATATTTGCAGTGTAGACTATGGAATTTATGCCCGGTCTGTGTGGGCACACACTTGTACCATATTTGCTGGGTAGATGATGGATTTTATGCCCGGTCTGTGTGGGCACACACTTGCACCATATTTGCAGTGTAGACTATGGATTTTATGCCCGGTCTGTGTGGGCACACACTTGCACCATATTTGCTGTGTGGACTATGGATTTTAGGCCCGGTCTGTGTGGGCACACACCTGTACCATATTTGCTGGGTAGACTATGGATTTTATGCCTGGTCTGTGTGGGCACACACTTGTACCAAATTTTCCGGGTAGACTATGGATTTTAGGCCCGGTCTGTGTGGGCACACACTTGGAGGCATTTGTGATGCATTGCGGCTGCTTCCTTATTGGCATGCAAAGTACATTATGGAATGATGAAACAAGTGTTATTTTCTCTCATCATATAATTTGCACTCTTGCCTCATGTATTCCTGTTTTAACCATTTAGTCTCCCTTCAATATAGTCCGTCTCTTTGTCTGCCCCCCTCTCCCACTTCCATCTTATACCCCACTCCCCTCCCCAGTCGTACCCTCTTTTATTCCCTTTCTTCTCCCCACCTCCTCCAACCCTTGCTGCATTCCAACATTGGAATTCCTCGAGGCAGGCAAAACTTCCCAACTTGGCTTTACCCGGCACACTCCGGACAGGCTTCCACTGACATTCTATTTTTATTCTGCTTCCTTACCTTTGTTGTTACCATTTGTGGCACCATGTAATCATTTATTTTCTTATCGTTCATTCCTGTCATTCATCACTTTAACACCATTATGTTTTCCTTTCCTTTTTCTCTGCCACTTGCTGTTCAAGTTCTCTGTATATGGGTTACAACGAAGGGAGGGCCTTGTACAATACTAAATAAATAATAAATTACATTTTCACTGTGTGTTGTGGGTGGTAATGCAGAATGTAAGGGATTATTTGGATCCAGTAAGGTAAAGGGAGAAACATACTGCAGGAGTTTAAATAGAGTGACTGAGGTATGATGTTGTAGGATGTGGAAGGGTCGAGGGAGGAATATATGAGATACATAGGTGAGTACTCTGCAGGAAGGTTAAAATGTAATTTATGTAATTGAAAATGTAATTTATTACTTATTTAGTATTGTACAAGGCCCTCCCTTAGTTGTAACCCATATACAGAGAACTTGAACAACATTCCTATTGTGCGTAACCTGCTTATATTCTAGACGGACAAATGGCTTACAGATGTTATTGACATGCTCTGTTAGATACATAGAGAAGTCATGAAATTAGAGAGATTAGAGAAGTATCTGTTGGTAGATAAATCCAGGAATTTGGTGCTTCTATGAAACTGGAACTCGTAGTGCCGATACCGTCAGGCTCAAGGTGTAACGTAAGGTGTGTCACGAATGTTCAACCTTACGAGCCATGAATCTCGCATTCACGACATCATGTGCAGATGGAAAAGGATCAGAGTGCGGTAGATGGCGAGCTCACCATGCCATGTTTGAGATGAAAGGCTGTTCAATGAGTCTTTGTGTTCCATGATTGAAATCGCAGGACAGGAACGAGCGATAGATGGACATTCCAAACGAGTGATCTACAATTGTTTTCATTGCATCTCTCCATCCCTCTGTGCTATTCTTTGCTCTCCATGAGCCTTGACAAGTATCTCTACAAAGTACCGGAGTAACGTCTCCAATTATCCACAGTCACCCATTTCTGGCTGAATGGTAAGGATAGAGATGAAACAAAGTAGATTATCCAAGATGTGTTTCATAACGCAGGAGAGAAGTCAGACAAGCAAGACCTCTAAACTATGATTTATTGAAGTGTTTTTCTTGTTATGGTCTGGGAGTGTTACCATCCAATTTTACTCTATTACACCAATCATAATGCTCGGATTTAGTGACATATGACAAACATTACTTAATATGGTTGTTTCATCACATGGTGTGCACTGATTTTTGAAGGTTCTCTATTTGGATGGACATTCTGGCATGTAGTACTGCTTACAGACTGCAACAGGTTGTTACTGTGATTGCACAGCAACCGAGGCCTGGAATGGAATGCGCTTTTGTTTGAAATCCTCAAGCAGGTGGTGGCGTTTCGTTCGCCTTTATCCAAGCGGACAGAGACTGATGCGAACGTCTTGGGGAAACCTAAACTTTTACATCGGATTAAAACAGTCTGAACGAAGGTAAAGCTTTGAGAGAGTAAAAATTCTAAACGTTACCACTTGTTAAACGGTTTGTACTTTATCAGAACCGTCTCACATTGTAACTGTCTGCTAGAAACTTCACTGGTATTTCTACAGAAACTTCTCATAATGTGTCTCTTTCAGATTTCCATATGTTAATTGCCCAGAACTTTAGATTCCATATGTTCATTGCCGTCTCCATTTTGGGACATTGAGCAGCAAATCGTCTCCACTGAATCCGGTTCCAAACCAATTATTTTGCTTCCCTCCAGATGGTTTCCCTCTCATTTAAGTCTTCTTTGAAGATACTCCTCCAATCTTTTTTGGCCTCCCTCTCTTTATTTTCCCACCTGGTGGAATCCATTCAATAGCGACTCTAGCAGGTCACCTCTCGGGTGTTTGTAGGACACGACCTGCCAACCAACCTCAGATGTCTCTCCGTCACTATCACTCGGGCGCCGTTGTCCACTCTGTGCCAGCACATCTTCACGTGATCTCCTCATGTGACATGGTCTCTCCAGGTGATGCCCATGATCTTGCGGAGACATCACTGATGAGACATCCATCCTCTTTGCCACATTTGCTGTCCTCTTCCAAGCCTCACTGGCACAGATTGCCATTTTACCACAATGCTTATGCAGTGACAAAGCTTCATGGGTGTGTTGATGGTGGTGGACAATGGACATCCATACTTTATATAGGCGCTGGAAGACTGAGGCTGCTTTTTCTATTCTTGAGCAGACGTCAAACTCGGCATCACCATTCTTGGAGATGTTTTGTCCAAGGTAGGTGAAATGGTTGACATCTTCAACACTGTTGCCCGATGGTGATGGGCGGCCCTTGATGTTGGTTGATGGACATCGACTTGGTCTTCTCAGAGCTGATCCGTAGCCCAATCTTTGAACCACATACCTCCAGGATGGTGTTTATCTCCTGGAGCTGAACCGTTTCTTTGGCCATGAGTGCAATGTCATCTGCAGAGTCCAGGCTCATCAGACGATGTTGTTACCATTGTATGCCAAACTCCGGACCAACTATCACCCTCGTCTTCTTCATGATGAAGTCAATGGGACGAGATGTACATTGTTGCAAAATATGCCATTGCCAAGGGCAGTTTACATGAGCAGGTATCATGAAGGCCCAGGGCCCTGAGTTTAGGTTGATTTGTAATCCTGTGGATGTCACGAGGCTCAAAGGGAGCGGTCGTTAGTTGAGCATTGTTGTCAAAGACTACCATCTCAGGGTCTGACTGCTTTGGATGAAATTTTCAGCATTGATGCAGAAGCCAAGCTGCCTCGATTTTCTGGTTCATTTTATCATTTATCTATATATATAAAACACAGTTTGTGTGTGTGTGTGTGTAATGTTACCGATAGACTCCTAAACGGAGAGGCTCACGTGCTTGATATTTGGCATAGACATGGCCATTGAGCCTGGGAAGAACATGGCCGACCTAAAAAAAATTATTTCATAATATTTTTTTTACCATATTTTTACCTCAGCGCATTTCAGCGAGGAATATTATGCACGGAATCTGAGGCGGTGGCAGAGCAGCGCGCTGATTCGCTCAGAGCAATCATGTGATGTTCCTTGCCGCCATAAACTCAGTTACGCGTTCGCACGTATTTCAGAGCGAAAAGCGATTGCGTTTTTTCACATTTCAGCGAGGAACATTGCCATTCACACCACATAGGTTTTTTTTTCTTTCATCTTTACGAGATCCATATTTTTTATTCATATTTACCTCAGCGCATTTTAGTGAGGAATATTATACACGGAATCTGAGCAGGTGGCAGAGCAGCGCGCTGATTCGCTCAGAGCGATCACGTGATGTTCCTTGCCGCCATAAACTCACAGTTACGCGTTCGCACGTAATTCACACGTTCAAAACAAACGAGATCCGCGAAGCGAGTTGGTCGAGTCGTGCTAACCAAGATGGCAAAACGGCGGCTTCACTTTTCACGCAGTATGAGCGTTCTATATATTTTCAATTCAGTGCGCCCGACTCGCTCACGTACTTGATTTGTGGCAAAGACATGACCATTGGGCCTTCACGGTGTAATTTGTGCGAGGCTTTTGTCCGAGTGAGCTTGAGTCGAGAGGGCGAATGTATGGGTTGGGAATGTACGGGTCTCCCTTCCCCTGCCCGGCAACGCCGGTACTGGAGGGCATCACAGGATCGGTGAGTCTCCAAAATCCGCTTCGTGCTGTTGCGAAGATGCAGGACGATGTCGCAATTGTTGTGCTGCTCTCCGACCATGAGAACTGCAACGTCATTGTTGACTGGCCCTCCCCTTCCCTCCCCCTTCCCCCTCCCCCCTCCCCCTCCCTTCTCCCTCCCCCTCCCCTCCCCCCTCCCCCTCCCCCCTCACCCTCCCCTCTCCCCCTCCCCCTCCCCTCCCCCTCCCCCTCCCCTCACCCCTCCCCCTCCCCCTCCCCTCCCCCCTTTCCCTCCCCCCTCCCCCTCCGCCCATCCTCCCACCCCTCTTCCCCTCCCATCCCTCCCCTTCCCCCTCCCATCCCTCCCCTTCCCCCTCCCCTCCCCCCTCTTCTCCCCCCCCCTCTCCTCCCCTGCCCCCCGTTCCCCTCCCCTCCCCTTCCCCCTCCCCTCCCCTCCCCCGCCCGGCAATGCCGGGTACTTCTGCTAGCCTTGTCAAAGACTACCATCTCAGGGTCTGACTGCTTTGGATGAAATTTTCAGCATTGATGCAGAAGCCAAGCTGCCTCGATTTTCTGCTTCATTTTATCATTTATCTACTATATAAGAGAGCCGTTGGTCTGTGTGTCTGTGTGTGTGTGTGTGTGTGTGTGTGTGTGTGTGTGTGTGTGTGTGTGTGTGTGTGTGTGTGTGTGTGTGTGTGTGTGTGTGTGTACCATTTTTCTCAGAGATGGCTGAACGGATCTTCGTCAAAGTTTCAGAGGTTCATCAGTGACTCCTTGCGAGTGTTTTAGGCAAAATAATACAATATATATATATATATATATATATAAAACAAATTCGGTTTTTTGTATTTTAAAAAAAATCTCTCTTATAGTGCCGACGCCTTTTTGATTAATGACAATTATATAGAAATACATATTCGCATAAATAAATACAAGACAATCACCAGACATTTGAACACGAAAAATAAAACGATTCCAGAAGCGGTTGAAGTTGGTGGTAAGGCTTCTTCTTCCTGAACGTCATCACAATTAACTCAGAAACGTGATGAACGGTACATTCACGAGCATATATTCAATGAAAAGGTAAGATGATGATTTGACATTTGTGATGGATTCTGATTTGGATGTAATTGCTTTTCCATTATATTTGCCCTCATTTCAAATATGTTGGGTTCTTTTTCGCTTGAGCAATGCCGGGTACTCCAGCTATAAATGCTTTTATACTTTTACTCGGGGTACAAATACAAATACAACTTTGTCTGGGGGGTAACATAGGCCATGTGGCCGCGGCCTCCTTCGGGGGTGTGGGGGACAGGGGGGACAGGGAGAGGGGCATAAATTGTCTATGTAAACGTGTACCGTGTAGTGCCACCTGGTGATGGTGGCAGAGGGTATTACAATTTCCTTTTTTACGTGTGCAACACTGAGGTTGTGAAGCGCTCTTTGCATGGGAAAAATTTTCCTCCTTCCCTTCCTCCCCTCCCCCAAAACTGAGGGGCCTGTCAAAGCCACCACCCCCCTTCCCCCCCAAAGGATGTATAAGTACTATATCTTTCCCCTCCCTCTCCCCTCACCTCTCCCTTCCACTCTCCCCTCCCTCTCCGGCTTCTCCCCCCCCCCCTTTCCTCCCACTCCGGCAACGCCGGGTACTCCTGCTAGTAGCTAATGTTAGATCAAACACATGTATTTTAACTTTTTTTTGTTGTGACTCCTGAACACTAAGGAAACTTTAGATTAAGATATCAGAACATCGTTAAAGTCTTCATTTTCATTTGAACAACATGATATTCACTTTTATGGTCCTTGTCTTTAATAGCAAAGCTCCATTTTATGACTGTTGTTATAGTGCCTGTACCTGCAAGCCAGGTGTTTATAATGTTGACCGAGTGTGGATTGAGGGAAACTCCAGTTTTGAATGATTACTCCTATTGTAAAAGTAAGTAATGTACTTGTTATTTTTATTACAAGACTTTTTCTTTTAATCCATCTCTTTGCATCATTTATGTTTCAGTAAATATTTGAATCCTGTTTCGTTTTTTTAAAGTAGACTTACTTCCATGGCTTGAAGTTCAGAGAAAATGAAGTTGTGATAATGTGATTTTATCTGGTTTTTATTCTCTCCACAACCACACTTTCTTCGATGTTGAAAACATTATTTGTAAAAGTTGTCTCATTATAATCAGTACTTTAATCTCAAACTGTGCCTATGCCTCATTCTCTTTAAATATCCATGGAGTGCAATATGGTGCCTAATGCCCTTCAAAACTCCATTCGGTGCAACATGGTATTTAATGCCCTTCACAAATCTATGGAGTGAAACATGGTGTTCAATTCCGTTCTGAAATCAATGGAGTGATACATCGTGTCCAATGCCATTCACAAATTCATGGAGTGGAATATAGTGTATAACACCCTTAATAATCCATGGAGTGTAACATTAGGTGTAATGCCCTTCAAAACTCCATGGAGTGCAACATCTGTCCTAATGCCCTTCAAAACTCCATGGAGTGTAATATTAGGTATAATGCTCTTCAAAACTCCATGGAGTGTAATATTAGGTATAATGCTCTTCAAAATTCCATGGAGTGTAATATTAGGTTTAATGCTCTTCAAAACTCCATGGAGTACAACATTTGGCCTAATGACCTTCAAAACTCCATGGAGTGCAACATTAGGTGTAATGCCCTTCACTACTCCATGGAGTGCAACAGGTGTTATGCCATTCACTACTTCATGGAGTGCAACAACTGGCCTAATGCCCTTCAAAACTCCATGGAGTACAACATCTGGCCTAATGCCCTTAAAAACTCCATGGAGTGTAACATTAGGTGTAATGCCCTTCAAAACTCCATGGAGTGCAACATCTGGCCTAATGCCCTTCAAAACTCCATGGAGTGTAATATTAGGTATAATGCTCTTCACAACTCCATGGAGTGTAATATTAGGTATAATGCTCTTCAAAATTCCATGGAGTGTAATATTAGGTTTAATGCTCTTCAAAATTCCATGGAGTGTAATATTAGGTTTAATGCTCTTCAAAACTCCATGGAGTGCAACATCTGGCCTAATGCCCTTCAAAACTCCATGGAGTGTAATATTAGGTATAATGCTCTTCACAACTCCATGGAGTGTAATATTAGGTATAATGCTCTTCAAAACTCCATGGAGTGTAATATTAGGTATAATGCTCTTCAAAATTCCATGGAGTGTAATATTAGGTTTAATGCTCTTCAAAACTCCATGGAGTACAACATTTGGCCTAATGACCTTCAAAACTCCATGGAGTGCAACATTAGGTGTAATGCCCTTCACTACTCCATGGAGTGCAACAGGTGTTATGCCATTCACTACTTCATGGAGTGCAACATCTGGCCTAATGCCCTTCAAAACTCCATGGAGTACAACATCTGGCCTAATGCCCTTAAAAACTCCATGGAGTGTAACATTCGGTGTAAAGCCCTTCAAAACTCCATGGAGTGTAACATTAGGTATAATGTCCTTCAAAACTCCATGGAGTACAACATCTGGCCTAATGCCCTTCAAAACTCCATGGAATGTAATATTAGGTATAATGCTCTTCAAAACTCCATGGAATGTAATATTAGGTATAATGCTCTTCAAAACTCCATGGAGTGCAACATCTGGCCTAATGCCCTTCAAATCTCCATGGAGTGCAACATTAGGTGTAATGCCCTTCTGGAGTGCAACATTAGGTGTAATGCCCTTCTGGAGTGCAACATTAGGTGTAATGCCATTCTGGAGTGCAACATTAGGTGTAATGCCCTTCTGGAGTGCAACATTAGGTGGAATGCCCTTCTGGAGTGCAACATTAGGTATAATGCCCTTCTGGAGTGCAACATTAGGTGTAATGCCCTTCTGGAGTGCAACATTAGGTGTAATGCCCTTCTGGAGTGCAACATTAGGTGTAATGCGCTTCTGGAGTGCAACATTAGGTGTAATGCCCTTCTGGAGTGCAACATTAGGTGTAATGCCCTTCAAAACTCCATGGAGTGCAACATTAGGTGTAATGCCCTTCTGGAGTGCAACATTAGGTGTAATGCCCTTCAAAACTCCATGGAGTGCAACATTAGGTGTAATGCCCTTCAAAACTCCATGGAGTGCAACATTAGGTGTAATGCCCTTCTGGAGTGCAACATTAGGTGTAATGCCCTTCAAATCTCCATGGAGTGCAACATTAGGTGTAATGCCCTTCAAAACTCCATGGAGTGCAACATTAGGTGTAATGCCCTTCAAAACTCCATGGAGTGCAACATGGTGTCTAATGCCCTTCAAAACTACATGGAGTGCAACATGGTGTCTAATGCCCTTCAAAACTACATGGAGTGCAACATTAGGTGTAATGCCGTTCAAAACTCCATGGAGTGCAACATGGTGTCGAATGCCCTTCAAAACTCCATGGAGTGCAACATTAGGTGTAATGCCCTTCAAAACTCCATGGAGTGCAACATGGTGTCTAATGCCCTTCAAAACTCCATGGAGTGCAACATGGTGTCTAATGCCCTTCAAAACTACATGGAGTGCAACATTAGGTGCAATGCCCTTCAAAACTCCATGGAGTGCAACATTAGGTGTAATGCCCTTCAAAACTCCATGGAGTGCAACATGGTGCCCTATGCCTTGGGAACCGATGTGTTTGTGCAGTCATATTGGGCACCCTCCGCTCAGCAAATTAGAATGAGAAGGGAATGAAGGGGGAAGGGGACGAGGGGGTGCGGGGTGGGGGTGGGAGAGATCTCATGGTGCCCACCCCCTCCGCAAACCTCGTACCACCACCCCCCTTCAATTGCCCGTCTGTCGGCTTTTGTAGTTGTGCATGCGGAATGCGGCCGTGGCGCATAAGCGGTGTACGGACAGCGAGCTCGACACGCCCTGCGCATCCAGGATTCCATGTACTGAGCACTAGGTTATCATGGCGTGCTTTGCACCCCTTTAGCTGCTCGAAGGTATCTATAGGACAGGTAAGTACATTCAGCCACCTGCTTATCCCGGTTGTCAAACTACCCACGCGTGTCCTTTCCAATCATTACAATTTCGTTCTGTTTCATTCCATTTCCATTTCATTCATCGTGTATTTGGCACTCTTGGAACCTCATTTAACCTCGTCGTCATGGTGCTCCTTCGACCTATTCAGTGTCAGGTTCGGAACCTGCAGAGCAATCTTCCCTTCCCTTCCTATTCTTGTGATTATCCTGCCAATGTGGCTTGTAATATATTTGAAGCTGAGTCCTATGGATCCGATGGAGCTAAATCCCTTATTTGTAGTTCCTTACACTGTAGGTGAAAACCACAATGTATCACATGGAGGAAGAGGATGCGCAGAAAGGATGATGGGGCTTGAGTATGTAGGAGGTACGAAAGGATCAAGGGGAGGGAGGGCTGTAGCCATGCACACTGCAGGTTGTCTCCGATGATCCCATCTGGTCCTTCCTTTTCCTTCATCCTCATCTTGTCTCACACTCTTCCAGTGTTCTTCAGATGTCAATGTTATTCTGTGTGAAGATTTTCTTTCCTTCTGAAACTGCACTTCACCTTAAGGTGGAATATTCTTTTTCTGCAAATTGTCAGCAAATGTTACCTCCTTTTGGGACTATTCATGAATGATTCTCCAAAAGTGTTGTGAAGTTTTCTGTGTATTTAAAAAAATGCAGTTTTCCATGTGATACAATAGTTGTATCTTGCAAGCAGAAAGTAGCCGGAGCAGCACATGAAACAAAAAGTTGAGTTGTAACCTTTTTGAGCAATTTAGACTTTCTGGAGTATTCATGCGTACAAATGGATAATCAATGTGCACGTTTGAACTGGAATTGCACACACGAGCTTTTTATCTAAAACCTTTTGTATTAATGATTTTTGTTTTTTTATCTCGTACATTTACTGTAAATTTGTAAGAATTGTGGATTTCTTTCTCACTAGCATTCCTAACAATTCCATTGTGTTTCATCCTCCCAACTGAGCTGTCATAGGGACTATTATAAGGCACTGCAGGACACCACTTGGTACAAACTCTCATCCCACTGGAACCAAAGCTATTTCCATTCTGTCTTCACTTTGTTTTGAAGCACATTGTTACCTTGAATACCTGGAGCGGGAAGGATAGCTTAGAGGTATGTACACTCTTTTCTGAGCTGTTTAGCCTGGGTTCAAATCTCAGCATAGCTGTAAGCTTTCATCCTGGCGTTTCGCATGCAGGACGAGGAATCGTTGTGCGCGCCGTCCTTCGGGAGGACGTTACAACGGAGGAACACCGGTCGTTAGTGGACGTTAAAGAACCCATGGTGTCTTTCTTTAAAAGTAGGTGAGTTATCGCCGTCACCCTCAACAAATCACAAATTCCTGCCCAAGTCATCTCGAGTAGAGCGTCCGGCTTAGTCGGCTTGAAAGAAGGTGTTGGATAGACTTGAAACAAAAAATTTCTTTGCCCGCACAAGAAAGGGGGAATAAATTTAGCCATTGATGTAGTAGTAGTAGTAGTAGTAGTAGTAGTAGTAGTAGTAGTAGTAGTAGTAGTAGTGGTAGTAGTAGTAGCAGCAGCAACATTTGCATACTTATGTAAGGAAACAAAATAATAGGTTTATTTGTAGAGAAAATAATTTTTGAAACAAATCGTCTGCTACGGCTCCAATTTCAGTGACGATATGATTGTCCGTTTTGTGAAAAATGCGTTTCAGGTTCTAACGAGAATGACACGCGGAAGGGAGCATACCTCTGCCAGGCTCAACGGTTTACGATTTGTATCCAACTGATAGGTCAGATCTGGTTCCAACATGAACCAAAAGCTAATTGGCTTGTTCTCGTCACCTACTCAACTCATCCACCAAGTCTTGTCATGTTATCCACAACTTTTTGAGATATCGTGCTGTTATATAGTTTTTGGCCCCATCTCTCAATGGTGAAGAATCACTAAAAAAATCTCAGATCCAGACCCGGATATTCACCAAAATCTAATCATTTTGTCCATATTGCATACCCAACCTCTCCACCAATTTTCGTCCGAATCCGTCCACAACTTTTTGAGATATCCTGTTCACAAACAAAAACAAACAAGCAGACAGAAAAATAGACAAACAGATAGACATGGGGTGAATAACCCATAACCATAACCATAACATAGAAAACATAACCTCCATCCATCATCGGTGGTGAAGGTAAAAATGATTAATTAACCATTAAGATCAAGAAAAAGAATAAACATATGCATATATTTATATCTATATATATCTATATATATCTTATATATACGTATATCTTTTATATATCTTTTTATATATATATATATATATATATATATATATATATATATATATATATATATATATATATATCTATATATCTATCTATCTATCTATCTATCTATCTATCTATCTATCTATATATATATATATATATATATATATATATATATATATATATATATATATATATATATATATATATATATATATATATATATATATATATATATATATATATATACATACAGTGAAACCTTGACTTACGAGTTTAATTCGTTCTGTGACCGAGCTCGTAACTCAAATTGCTCGTATCTCAAATCAAATTTCCCCATTGAAATGCATTGAAATGCTATTAATCCGTTCCAGCCCCCAAAAACCACACCAATTTTTTTTTAAATATACAGTATATATAAAAATATCTCGCGCTTTATATTTCACCTGTATGCAGCATACAAGTTGGCAGGATGGCCTGGACTGGAGGTATGCACACTTGACTCTAAACTGTCCAGCCTGGGTTTGAATCCCGACCCAGCTATAACCTGTCATGTCGGTGTTTCACAGGCAGGGTGATTCATCAATGTGTGTACCGCTAAACTGGGCGCCCCGTTTGCGTCCCATTAGTTGTTGGATGTTAAGGATCTCACCGTGTCTTCCACAAAGAGAAGGCGAGCTATCGCCGGCACTCTGAACAAGTTGTGGCCTGGCATGCTCTTCTCCTCTGCCGTTATATACGTCCTCCTCGGCATCTTTTTCCAGAAGAGCCCCGTCTCGTCACAGTTGAAGATTTGCTGGGGGATGTATCCTTCGGCTTCTATCAGTTCGGCAAAAGTTATAATAAAATCTTCAGCTGCCTTCACATCCGAGCTTGCTGCCTCACCATGCCTGACGACGGAGTGAATGCCGGTCCTCTTCTTAAAATTATCAAACCATCCCCGACTGGCTTTGAATGACTCTTCCGATGCCTCGTCCGTTGATGTTCCCGCCGTCTGCTGCACCAAATCCCGGTAAATGTCTCGTGCCTTCTCACAGATGATGCTCTCGGTCACGGTATCTCCTGCGAGCTGCTTCTCCGTCAACCACACAAACAACAACTTCTCCATCTCTTCATGGACAGAGGTCCGGAGCTTTGAAATAATCGTAACGCCCTTGGCTGGCGTTATAGCCTTTAACGACTCCTTCTGCTTCAAAATCGTACATATCGTAGAAGTACTACGATCGTACTGCCTCGCCAAGTCGACAACACGCACACCTCGCTCATGTTTTTCGACGATTGCGTGTTTTATATCCAAGCACATTATCCTCTTCTTCTTCTCAGTACTGCCCTTGGCACTCAATTTCTTAGGACCATGGGTTAACTAAGAAATTTTCCAAAATAACCAAAATGCGAAAACAAAGCAGCAGCGATATACGGCAGAGATGCTTGCACGGCAAGATAACCACGTGACCAGAACCCACCTGGTGGCGGGTGGCGTAAGCTCGTAACTCAGATCTCGGCTCGCATCTCAAAGCAAAAACCGCCCGAGCGACGGCTCGTATCTTGGAATATATATATATATGGTAAACATTATATAAAACACAATGTGTGTTTGTCCCCCTTCATAAGGATAGGTTTTAAACTTTAAAGGCTTTGAGTAGTGCTTTTTAGGAGGGATTTGAGTGGGGGGGGGGGGGGGGGGGGGGGTAGGGGGTAGGGGTGGGGAGGGGTTAAGGGGCAATCTTTGCACACTACTGTGTGTCCACCGGTTAGAAGACCTAAAAGACTCTGAGGACCCAGAAGACCCGGAAGACCCAATGGACCCCAAACACCCAAAATACCCTGTAGACTGTTAAAGACACAAAATAGCATGAAGACCCCAAGGACCCAGAATACCCCAAAGACAAAAATACTCGAATGACCCAAAAGACACCGATGAACCAGAAGACCCAAAATACACAAAAGACACTGAAGACCCAAATTACCCAGAGGACACAAAAGACCCCAATGACACAAAAGACCCCAAGGACACAAAAGACCCAAGGACACAAAAGACCCAAGAACACAAAAGACCCCAAGGATACAAAAGACCCCAAGGACACAAAAGACCCCAAGGACTCCGAAGACCCAAAAGAAGATTAATTATGCCTCTTCCATTGGAAATGTAGACGGTGGCTTGCAAACTGAGCCTCTAGGTCGGTGTACAGAAGCGGTATTTTTTAAATCACAATAAATACAAGGCACAGGGAGGTGAAATTTGCTGCACGTGATGTGCAATGTGCGCAGAGTAAAACGAGTGTTCATTTACATCTGCAGGATTTCTAACAAATATATATGATATAAGCACACCTGACATTAGGCCCATACTTCAGACTTTGGCATCCTCATGTGGCTGTACCTTCAAAAACTGTTCCAACCCGTCACTTTGACGGGCTTTATACTAGTATGTATATATATATATATATATATATATATATATATATATATATATATATATATATATATATATATATATATATATATATACAATCAAATTATAATTTAAGTTATACAGCCTAATGAGCACACGCTGTGACCTCACCGTCACGTACGTGTGCTTTGCGGAAGAGCCATCCGATAGTGCGTAATTTAGATCTTAGTTCAGATACTGTCATAAGTGCATACAAAAACACAATTACCGACCTGGTTTTGCCCTTGTTGGGGCTTCATCAGGGCAACGCAGTGAGACCTGCATACACTTATGACTCTGAAAACCTTTCGGTTATATACCAGTCATTATGCGACTTCATACCATGAGTGGTGAACCACCATTAAGGTATCCCATCCAGCTATGTTGTACCTTAATGGGAATGATAAGCACCGCCTGACACACAGTACATTATCTCTGGTAGCTACTCATTATATGGAGTCGCCTGAATGCGGCCGGGAGTAACCAATCAAATTATAATTTAGGTTCTCCAGCCTAATGAGCGCATGCTGTGACGTCACTGTGACAGCTAGTGTATATATATGTATGTATATATATATATATATATATATATATATATATATATATATATATACACAGTCATACCCCGTTTTACGCCATTTCGACCTACGTCAAATCCGACTTTACGCCACTCTTCAAGAGTAAATTTCAGTTCAGCGAACGTCGTTATGTGCGACTTTACGTCACTCCTACATCATCATCTCCTTTATCTCGAAGGAGGAGAAGACCATGCCAGGCTACAAAGTCGCGAAGGAGCGGCTAACGCTTGGGGCTAACTGCACCGGCAACTTCAAGCTGAAGCCGCTCTTGGTGTATCTTGGTGTATCGTGTGTGGGTATGAGGATGAGCTTTAGGCGCAAATGAGGAATTGAATGAGGATCTTTGGAATTAACTTGGTGAAATGAGGCATTGGTCGAGAATGGTTGTGTGTGTGAGAATGTCGTTATCGTTGAACTTGGTGAAATGAGGCAATGGTCTGGGATGACCGGAGAAAATGTATGAGTGGTGTATTGAGAACATATGTAATGGTGTTGAGTGATTGACTTGCATGGGGTGCAAGTGGATAAATGGAGAGAATACTTGGTGTGTGGGAATAAATGGTGTGTGGAGTGAGTAGTGTGGATTGAGCGGTGTGGAGTGCATGGTGCGAAGGAGTGGATGGGGGAGGATCGACCCTTCACGAATACCCGGGGAGGGTAGTTTAAAGTTAGGTAGAGGGAGTAGGTAAATTGTTTGGAAATTGACATCTGTGGTGCAGGGAGTAGCAAGTTGTTGTTGATGCATATCCTTGTAAAGAACCGATTGACGTGTGCATGTGCACATGTGCATGGATTTGCAAATGCCTGCCTGTACGTCGTCGTTTCTGCGTATATCGCATCGTCCAAAAATAAAGAAGCAAGCAACTTCGGCCGCTCGAGGAAAGACGGGGCACGCCTACGACTCGGAGGCGAGCGTCGATCCCCGGGGCCGCTGGTTCACGGAACCCTGAGCTCGTTCGTTCGTCACAGACGACACGACACGACCACCGGTGAAACTGCTCGGACACTTTGGGTAAAGCACGCCGTGGTGAAGCGGGCCGCGGAGCTACTCGGCACACAAGCCAGCTCACGGTCGACACGTCCATGCCGGTCACCCTATTCGATGAGAAAACCCGACCGATAGAAAACAACAGAGGGACTCCCGACGGGGAGCGGCAAAGATTCAGGGCGAAGCCGCAGCCTCCTGCAGTTATTAGTCCCCTACCGGTGTACACCGGAGGGGACTATAGGTTTGCACTCCGTCCCTCCGTCTGTCAGTCCGTCAGTCCGTCACGCAAAGAACAGTTTTCCGGACTTTTTTTCTAAACTCTTAATGCTAATGATTTCAAACTTGGTACATGGTTTCCTCATGATAAGTTACAGATCAAGTTCGAACTTCACGACGTTTCGATCATTTTTGACAAAGTTATGGCACTTTGAACTTTGGGAATTCTGATCATTCTGATGATCCTTAACTCAGTGCCATTTTAAGTTTTAATTTCCTTTAAAAAAGATTTTTTCTTCAATGATTGGACCGATTGAGATAAAATTTTCACCATCGGAGGGACTCGGTTTGTAGAATATTTTAATGGTAATTATGACTTTACAGGTCACGTGGTTCGGCCGCCATATTGTTTTCGTGAAAACTAGAAAACCCTTTTTTCTTTGCAACGGCTGACCAGATGGAGGCCAAACTTTGCAGGCAGAATCGCATACCCATGACAAACAAAAAAGTCAGCGAGCATGATGTCATGCATCACATGGTTTCAGAGTTATGACGTTTTTAAGCATGAACCTTTAAAACCGAGCTCCTCCCTCATTTTTGATCCAATCGAGTGGAAACTTCACAGATCTGTTCAGCATGTCAGTCTACTAAAATGTCCTTTCGGAATTTGCGATAGGGCACGTGGTTTGGCAGATATCGTTAATTAACGGAAAAAAAAAAAAAAAAAAAAAGGATATCTCTTGAATCGCTTGTACCTCAGACCGTGAGTTGGTAATTATATAATTCACACAGTGCAATACGTACAGGCTGTTCCACGGAGCGCCTTGCGGGCTTATCAACGAGGTGAGGCGTTGACACACGTGTCTCAGCATACCTCAGATCAAGTTTGAAAACCAGCATCAACCGTGCATAAATTTGCATATTCGATCATTTTTGACAAAGTTATGGCACTTTGAACTTTGGTAGGGGACATGTATTGCAGCGCAATACTCAGAATGCTTGTTTACTCTAGTTTTACGAATTACGGTGTTTGTCTTCATTTTAAGGCATTTTAAAGACATTACGCCCGGTTTACGTCAAAAACCGAGTTACATCACGGCTTATGGAACCAATTAATGACATAGGCCAGGGTATTACTGTATATATATATATATATATATATATATATATATATATATATATATATATTATAATAGGCTACGGTGATTCTGTCTGTCTGTTGGACGTCTGTCCGGGGGTGTGGCGTACTCGGTTTGCAGAGTAGCTCCACCCACTCCTCCTTCTCGAATAGCTTTGAGGCCTGTTTAGTTAGGCCCGTGCTGTCTTTCTCTCTCACAGATTTATTTCAATTCTAATTCGATATATCATTTCATTTTTCGCAGTCGATAACATAGTTTTAGACTCGGTTGAAAAAAAACGGGAAGAAAATCCGATGAAAGTTTCCGCTTATAGAACGAAATGAAATCTCAAACGCCTGTAACTTCAAAGCCTTCTTGCATCTCTCTCACGCCTTTATCTCCAATCTAACTCACCATCTGATTTCATTTTTATTGATGGTTTTAGACTCGGTGTCAGCAACGCGGGAAAATGCAGATATATTCAAAAAAATACACCATATCACCGCCCAACACCGCCCACCGCCCACCCGCCAACAACCGCCCAACATGTATCATACACCGCCCAACATGACACAGACGGCAACATGTCGACATTATCGCTTTTTCTTTAAACCGAGTGAACCGAGCCGAACCGAATAAACCGAGTGAATTCATCAAGCGAATTTCATCCAATTCCACCGAGTTTCATGAAATTACCGAGAGATATTTCTTCGTTTTTATTTTATTAGTTACCAGCAGAAGTACCCAGCGTTGCCGGGTGGGGGAGGGGGGAAGGGCACGTACACTTTAAACATGTATATACATGTGGGATGTGGGATATATACATGTGGGACATGTGTACGTTTGTGTGTGTGTGTGTGTGTGTGTGTGTGTGTGTGTGTGTGTGTGTGTGTGTGTGTGTGTGTGTGTGTGTGTGTGTGTGTGTGCGTGCATGCATATATGTGTGTGTGTGTGCGTGCATATGTGTGTGTGTGTGCGTGCGTGCGTGCATATATGTATGTGTATGTAGGCTAACCCCCGCTCTAGCAGGGAAAATGGCCTTAAAATGCATGTTGTTGTTGTATGTGTATGTGTATATATATGTGTGTGTGTGTGTGTATGTGTATATATATGTATGTGTGTATATGTCTGTACGTGTGTGTGTGTTTTTGTGTATATGTGTGTGTGTGTGTGTGTGTGTGTGTGTGTGTGTGTGTGTGTGTGTGTGTGTGTGTGTGTGTGTGTGTGTGTGTGTGTGTGTGTGTGTGTGTGTGGAGATGTATATATATGTGTATAATGTGTGTATATGTGGATACATATGTGTATACATATGTGTCTGTACGTGTGTGTGTATGTGTATATGTGTGTGGGTGTATATGTGTGTGTGTGTGTGTGTATATGTAAACATGGGCCGGTGTGTGTGTAAAGTGTGAGGAGGTATTGGAGAGGAAAATGCAGAGATATATTTTTTTAAATCGCGCCATGATGATAAACGAAAATAAACCGCCTAAAATAACAGTCGACATATATTTAAAATTCGCTTTTTCTTTTCCGTTAAGATATATTACTTTTACTTTTGATGACAGTCGTCACAAAACGACATAATATATTTCTTCGTTTTTATTTCATTCAACATTATTAGACGGCAGTAAAATATGGTTCAGGAAATTACCGAGAGATATTTCTTCGTTTTTTTATTTATTAGTTATTTGCGCATACACTTTAAATAGGTTTATTTGAAATCTTTAATTTTCACAATGTAATTTATTTGTCATTTGATGATGACGAGACACTTCCTCTTGACTCGTGACAATTCATGCGTTGCGTGGAAACTTCCATTTCCAAAATGAATGACACAGTCGATGAAGAATGCAGGCTTGAACAGGATGCAGCAAGAAAACGAATGAGAAGGGCGAACGAGTCCGTCGTTGAACGTCAATGCAGACTTGAACAGGATGCAGCAAGAAAACGAATGAGACGGGAGAACGAGTCAGTCGACGAACGTCAATGCAGACTTGAACAGGTTGCAGCAAGAAAACGAATGAGACAGGAGAACGAGACAGTTGAGGAACGTGAACACAGATTCGCACAGGATGCTGCTGCAACAACGATGAGGAGGGAGAACGAGACAGTCGAGGAACGTGAACACAGACTCGCACAGGATGCTGCTGCAACAACGATGAGGAGGGAGAATGAGACCGTCGATGAACGCCAACACAGACTCGCACGGCATGCTGAGCAACAAAGACGTTGGAGTGCTCAGCAAACATATACAACCGCAGCCATAATGAATCCGGCCGAAGTATCCAATAATATTGTTCAAGAGTATAATTGCGGTCCAATGACGTCACCATGTGTGTACTGTTCTGCACACCATTTCACAAATGAATCAACAGGACAAGGGGATGGATTTACACTGTGTTGTTCCAAGGGAAAAGTTAAATTGCCTCCACTATTTGCCATACCTGCTCGACTGCAACAACTTTATCAGGGTGACAATGGAAAATGTCGCAACTTCCGAGACAATATCCGGAATTACAATTCGGCATTAGCTTTTGCATCAATGGGTGCTCAGATCTCATCTCCTCCAGGAAATGGACCGTACTGTTTCAAAATCCACGGTCAAATTTACCATCGCTGTGGTCCATTACATCCATCACATGTACATGAACAAGCACAATTATTTATTTTGGATACAGCTCAAGCTACAAAGGAACGTATGAATCGACCTGAGAATCACAGATGTTTGCAAGAATTGATGGCAGAACTGCACAACATACTATCTGACGTTAATCCTTATGTCACATGTTGCAAGACTATGTTCGAGCGTGAACAGGAAGAAATCAGGAAAGCTGTCCTTGAAGATCGCCTCCCTTCTACCTTGGAAATGCATTTTCGTCGACTGTGTGCAGACGACCAAAGACGTTACAACATACCAACTGCTGATGAAATTGCTGCTGTCTTCGTTAGTGGACAAGATGGTGAACCACCTGCAAACGGGGATTTCCAGGTTCATTTGCATGACCAGGGCTGACACAATCTCTCTCCACTTTCCTCTCACATTTATCCCATGACATATCCCATTCTCTTTCCACATGGTGAGCCTGGATGGATGATAAACATGCCTCACCAGCGACAGACTGCGGTTCGAAACAAGGTAACTCATCGTGAATTCTATGCCTACCGACTGGCTATTCGAAATGAATTCAGCACTATCCATTCTTCGGGGAAATTGTTCCAGCAGTATGTTGTCGATGGATATTGCAAGGCAGAAGCAAATCGACTGCAATACATCAAACAAAATCAGGAAACCCTTAGAGCCATGGAATACAGAGGACTACTGGACCACGTCCAGAACGTTGCTGCTGATAACCAACGTCCTGTCGGTCGTATCGTCATTTTGCCGTCGAGTTTTGCAGGGAGTCCAAGAGCTATGCAGCAGAACTACCAAGATGCTATGGCCATTGTTCGCAAATTCGGAAAACCAGATCTTTTCATCACGTTCACGTGTAATTCAAAATGGACAGAGATACAAGAAAACATCGGACAACACCAACGAGCTGAAGGCAGACCAGATTTAGTGGCACGCGTGTTTCATCTGAAATTAAAAGAGTTAATCGACGATATAACGAAGAAGCACGTGTTGGGCAAAGTACGTGCATTTCTCTACGTCGTCGAGTATCAGAAGCGTGGCCTACCGCATGCCCACATATTACTCATGCTGTGCCAAGAAGATAAAATTTGTACCGCCGAAGACATTGACAGAATTGTTTCCGCACAAATTCCTAATTCAAATGAGTCACCAGAGATCCATTCCTTGGTGAAGTCTCACATGATACATGGTCCGTGTGGCACTTTAAATCGCCATTCGATTTGTGTGAAAGATGGAGTGTGCAGTAAAGGCTTTCCAAAAGCGTATGCTGCAGAGACACTTGCGAGCATAGATGGCTATGCCCTTTCCAAGCGTCCCCCTAATGGACCCACCATAACCGTTCATGGAACCGATGTTGATTGCCAATTTGTGGTCCCATTCAATGCTTATTTACTGAAGAAGTGCAGAGCACACATCAACATTGAGGTTTGCGCAAGCATAAAGAGTATAAAGTACTTATTTAAATATGTGTACAAGGGACATGACTGTGCCGGCATCGAAATTCGAGAGCGAGGGAGAGTGGAGGTGGACGACATAAAGACCTATTTGGACTGCAGATATGTCAGTGCCCCAGAGGCAGCATGGAGATTGATGGAATTTGAAATGCACAAACAGTCCCATTCCATCACCAGACTTGCGGTACACTTACCTGAATTGCAGACTGTTGTGTTCAGGGATGGTAACGAGGAAGAAGCCATTGTACGACATAGGGGTACAACACTTACAGCTTGGTTTCAGTTAAACCAGAGAGACCCTGAGGCACGAAGTTATCTGTACCATGACATTCCAAAATATTACGTATTTGAAGATGGATGAAAGACATGGAAACTTCGACGCCGGGGCGGCAACAAGGTTATCGGACGCATGGTTTCGGCAAGCCCTATGGACATTGAGCGCTTTCATCTTCGTGTACTCCTGCTGCACTGCCCTGGTAAAACATCATTTTAAGATCTCAGAACCATAGATGGAGCAGTTTGTGAAACATACAAGGATGCAGCCAGGAAATTACATTTAACAGAAGATGATACAGAATGGGGCAGGTCCTTAGCTGATGGAGTTATCTTTGCCATGCCACAACAATTGAGATCTCTTTTTGCAACCCTATGCATATTCTGCACACCAACAGACACGTCGGCACTGTGGGAAAAATATAAAAACGACCTTTGCGAAGATTTTGTGCACAGCGGCCATATCTTGGAACAGAGTATTTTCATGGCATTGTGAGAAATACAGTCCTTCCTCCTGAGACATGGACAGACCTTGGAAGCATTTCAGTTACCAGTACCTCCAGACACTGTTGAAGATCTTTCGAGCGATGATTATCAGTATGTACCGGGAGATGAACATGAAAAAGGTGAAAACAACAGACAACTACTAAATGATGACCAAATCCAAATTGTAGATGAGGTCCTACAGGCCGTTCATTGTAGGGACCAGTACACAGGCAACCGGTTGTTTTTCGTTGATGGACCGAGCGGAAGTGGCAAGACCTTTCTCTATAATACGCTTCTGCACATCTTGCGAGGCCAGTGTCATTTGGTTCTTCCAATGGTGTACTCGGGCATTGCAGCAACATTGCTAGCAGGGGGCCATACATCGCACCATCGATTTAAATTGCCAGTGCCCATTTTGGAAAACTCCACATGCAACATATCACCTACGAGTAAAGATGCAGATGCTCTAAGGAAGGCCAACCTATTCATTTGGGATGAAGCACCTATGGCTCCAGCATATGCTTTAGCGGCTGTTGATCGATGTCTCCGGGATGTAACCAGCAACAACATTCCTTTTGGTGGAAAGGTCTTACTTCTTGGTGGGGACTTCAGGCAGGTATTGCCCGTTGTACCTCGCGTTGCACCTGCAGCAATCATCGCCACATGCATCAAGCGTAGCAAGTTGTGGCCAAAGTTCAAACAGCTGAACTTAACATCAAACATGAGAGCTAATGATGACGAAGAATTCTCAAAATGGTTACTGTCGGTTGGAAATGGGACTGTGGAAACAATTCCTGACTCAGATTTAATACGACTGCCTGATCGTATCTGTGTAGAAGACAACATTTCTTTAGCAGAGGCTGTTTTCGGTAATTTGAACGAAATCCATTCAAACTATGATGCGCTGGCACAACGAGCCGTGTTGTGTCCAAAGGATGAATCCACATTTGTGATCAACGATGAGATACTGGATGCATTTCCTGGGGAAGAAAAGAAGTACTTCAGCGCTGATTCCATTGTCTGTGATGACCCTGAAGAGGCACTAAATTATCCTATGGAATTCCTAAATCAATTAACTCCTTCTGGAATGCCATTGCACAAACTTCGTCTCAAAGATGGTGCTGTCATCATGTTACTCCGTAACTTTGATCCGAAACAGGGACTGTGCAATGGTGCAAGATTGGTTGTTAAAAGATTGTTGCCAAACATAATAGACGGAGAAATAATTTCTGGCAGTCATAAAGGAACACGCACATTTATACCCAGGATTAGTATTGCACCTTCCGATACAACACTACCATTCGTACTCAAACGCCATCAATTTCCAGTTCGTGTGGCATTCTCTTTCTCAATAAACAAGAGTCAAGGTCAAACATTACACAAAGTTGGGATTTACTTACCAGAACCCGCCTTCAGCCATGGCCAATTATATGTTGCATTGTCGCGTGCTAAACGATTTGAGGATGTCAAGGTAAAGGTAGTCAGTAATGGCCAACAGGGAAAAATTGATGGCCACAGTGGAATCTTCACCCGTAATGTTGTTTACCCGGAGGTCCTGCAGTGACACCATTCAGGCAACAAAAGGAGGGCACGAAGGAAAATAGTTAATTACTCCGACACATTTAGTTGCGGTGATTGAAAAATCACCGGACCATTGTTGCTGTTTTGATGCTTTTTACTGCTGTTTTGATGCTTTTTCACTGCTGTTCTGATGCTTTTTCACTGCTGTTTTGATGCTTTTTCACTGCTGTTATGATGCTTTTTCACTGCTGTTTTGATGCTTTTTCACTGCTGTTTTGATGCTTTTCACTGCTGTTTTGATGCTTTTTCACTGCTGTTTTGATGCTTTTTCACTGCTGTTTTGATGCTTTTTCACTGCTGTTTTGATGCTTTCCACTGTTGTTTTGATGGTGTTTTGATGCTTTTTCACTGCTGTTTTGATGCTTTTTCACTGCTGTTTTGATGCTTTTTCACTGCTGTTTTGATGCTGTTTCACAGCTGTTCTGATGCTTTTTTGCCGTTTTTTTAAATATAAAAATCTCATTAAAAAAAAAAAAATTCCAAAAAAATCTCACAATGATGACATATAATTCACTGAAAACGTTGAAGCAACCGCATAATATTACGGCGATGTTTAACTCTGAGTGAGAATAGTTCTAAGTTTTAAAAACTTTCTTCTGATATTTGTGATTTATTTCAAACAAACTGTATTTCCCATCTACACGGGCATGTATTCCTATTAACGTTATGTAAAGTACATAAATTGTGTGGATTACATCATTTGTGGATGTGATCAATTGCCAGTAACCATTTTATATAACTGAATGTGCAGGTGCAGCATCTAACTCAATATGTCGAAATGTCACACACATCCATGCCCGTGGGATTCCCACGGGTGACCCCGCTAGTATGTATGTATGTATATATATATATATATATATATATATATATATATATATATATATATATATATAATTATATATATATATATATATATATATATGATGTTTTATTCAACTACGTGTTTGTTTTGAGCTTGGGGGAGGTGCGGGTGTTGCATCATAGCATGTACATAGTTCAGAGTTTGTATTCAAGATCGTTTTATTCAAATGGTGCTGGTTCAATATTGAATCGAAACACCACTCAGTAGAGCGCATACCTCTGCCAGTCTGAACAATTTATGTTTTCAATCCCACTGCTGAGCCGGATCTGGATCTTGTCACTTGCCCAACTCGTCCATCAACTCTTGTCATAACTCATGCCCAACCTTTTGAAATATCATGCTAAATATTGGTTTTGGCCCTTTCACTCACTATAGTGCAGAATCACTTAAAAAATTAAGCAATTATCTTATCTGTATCTGGATTCAGATCATCACCGAAATCGAATTGATTGGGTCTTTGTCACACACTTGATTGGTCCTGTCCACCAAATTTTATCCGTATCCGTCCTTTACTTTTTGACATAGCGTGCGCACCGACAGACATACAGACAAACAGGGATGAAAACATAACCTCTGTCCACCTGAGGTCAATATTGTGTTTTCGTCTGTATTTGTATCTGTTTTTCCAACCATTCAATCCCGCATTTCTCTACGTCTTGGTCTCTTCACTCAACCCATCCACCTGAGAGTGGCCTTTCACCATTTTTGTGGACATGTGCGAACCAACCTGCAAATACTTGCGCTGGAGGATATGTTATTTACTTATTTGGCATGGGGGCGGTGCACTTTGTATTTGTACTCGTTTTATTTATTTAAATGGACAATTCAATAACCACATGGTAACTTTCCTGTTCGCAATCAGGTTTACGTAAGGTTCGAATCCAAATCGCACAAGGTAATTACTGCCTTTACCTGGAATTGAAGCCATAGCCCTTAGAGTTTAGGCTTTAGGGTATCAGGACAGTGTGTTTACCATTACACCTCCTTTATGACACAAGTTGAGTTATTTCATTGATTTATTCTGATTTGCTCTTTGACATGGGATAGTAACAGTGGAGGGAGTAAAGTACAAAAGGGAGTAAAGTGCAATTTACACACATTATTATAGTCAAATGGAATGACACAAGAACAAGTAGCCATCTTCAATATCACTTTCTCTCTCTCGCTCTCTGCTGTACCATACTCTTCACAGAGCCTCGGTGCCTCTGATGCAATTTCCTGAGTAAGTTATATTGGGTGGTTTGCCATTGCCTTCCCAGCAGTATGCAGTAGTTGGGGCAGGATTTTGTAATTCGTTGAGGGTGCCCGGCGCTAGCTCACCTACTCTTCACGGAGAACACCATGAGGTCTTTAATGTCCACCAACTAATGCTGGAAGATAGTACGCTGAGTTTTTTTTTTTTTTTTGGTATACATAATCGAGGCTCATGGAAGAGCTAGCTAACACCCTGAACGGATTAGGACACAAAATGTGCATGCATGGAGAAGGAAACTCCAAGGAGGAAAAACTGGAAAATTAGGAGGGATTTGCATGGGGCTAACGAGTGTAGAAAAGATCATTGTTTGGATTGGGATAACCTGAGATGGTGGTGAGCAGTTGGCTTGAAGACCTGGAGGGAAGAATGAGATTGAATATGGGGAAAAATAAGTGGAGGTTAGCAGTGATCCTGGACTTAGGTTGTTTCACCAGAAGGGGCTGATTGTGGACCATGTCAGCTCTGCAGAAACCTAGGAGGAAACGAAGCACAGCAAGGGCAGAGGTTGCAAGACCAGAAAGGAGGCAACAGAAGACAGGGAGACCACCGACCTGTCTGCGATGGGAAAGTGATAGGCCCATAGACTTGGCTTCATCCCAGAAGATTCCAATGATCTTGAAGTCCTTGGTTTCCATGGCAACAAGCTGAGCAATATGTGAGGCAGGGGAGCCAGCCCAGAGGGGAGAGCAGTACTCCATCAAGTTACAGAAGAGGGCCTTGTTGGTGGATAGGAAGGAGTTCAGGTGTGCCAAGGAAGGACCTTTTAATGTCTACCCGAGGGACGGTCACACACATTGATGGCACCCTGCCTGTGAAACACTTGGATGATGGTTTATAGCTGGGTCAGGATTCAAACCCAGGCTAGACAGCTTCGAGGCGAGTGTGCATACATCTCGGCCATCCTGCCAGCCCAGCCATCTTAAATAGTCAGTTGTTTAAATGCAAATCCAGTCTGGTCCATTCCCTTCTCGATTTGACCTCAAACTTTGCAAGGTGCGGCTTCCGGACAATGATGATGATGTGATGGGATATCGGTTGACATGTGAGCTTGATAATTACTTGGTTTGAAGCTTGCAGTTTGTAAATTATCTCGGGCTCTTTTAACACACACAGTACCCAGTCTGGAGATTTTTGACCTTTATGGGTCATCAGTCCAAGGACGTGCTGGTTTGCGCGCACACATGGGCTGTGGTTCAAAACAAACTGGCTCTGTTCATGAAAGGCAGTCCATGTTACCTGAGAATGCACGGACTTTCATGAAAACTGGAAAAGGTTCATGATTTTCTTTGTCTGATTTCAGCCATCTTTGTCACATTCTGTTGTCACAAAGCGTTACTGTTCCAACCTGGACACGTTGCCACAGTGTATTTTCTCTGTTGTTCTTGTTTATAATACCTTGGATTAACTTTACGTTGTCTGCATCTGCCTTCCTTCACACAGCCACAATGAAAGGTTCACAACATTCTACCACCCAGTAACCGGTCGCATCCCCAAGGAAAACGAAGACTTCATCTTGGTGGACATGTAGGTTAACATCGATATTTGTCCACTTGCTCTTCTCGGGCACTTTGTGTGTCTTAATCGGTGTTTAAATAGTGTGTTGTAAGTTTGTATTATTTGGGGCTAATTGAACATCCACCTGGGAATACCAAGGGCCCATCTGTTTATTACATACACATGTCGGAAAAATAGAAAGCGGGAGCGGGAGAGATAAAAGCAGAAATAAAATGAGGTGGATTTGCCATTTGTATAGAGAAAAGACAGCTTGATGGGATGATTTCTCACCGGAGGAAACTGTCGATCCTAGATAGGTGAGGTTTTTAAAATTTTAATGTTTTTTTCTTCTATTTTTCTTGTTTTTAAAAAATTATTTATTTATTTATTTATACAGCTCATTGACTGTTTGATGCTATGGGCATCCAGATCATTAGAGGTTTTGACGTTTTAATCCCAAGCACCCCTCCAAATGGTGGTTGTGTCCGAAGGCCACCCGATCAGGCAGAGTGAGAATGTGCGAGAGGGTGAAGATTAGGGGTATGTTTGTGTAAAGATGTGTTGGGGGGGGGGGGGGGTGGGAGGCGTGTGGTGAGACGTGAAAATAGGTTGGGAGGAATTGTAGGAACGTGGTGGTGATGGTTGAACATGTACTATAATCAGTGCCGGCACACTTTGATAAGTCGCTTCAAGGCTAGAATTAATTCAGGACGGGTTGCCACTCCATCAAAGGGTGCGGAAATTTCCACTGAGCAGCCATGGGAATGAAGCCCCCACCAGTGAGGCCTACTGCAACAATACTTTGGCCCACCTAGACAACAGGCTGCTCATATGTAGTTTATACTGTAGACAGCCCTAGAGTTTCATGGACTCCCCCTGAGCTGGGTGACTTGTATTAATAATGGTTTATCTTTTTGTGTGCCTATGACCATGGCAGGTCAGACGAGGGTGAAATGGATCCTTTATCTGAGACTGACAAAAGGCCGCCACCTGCATCATCAACAGGTTCTTCTGCAGAGAACGTGCAGGTGAGCAATGGAATCTATGGACAATAAGGTGAGAATGTAGCCAAAAGGAGTGCAGGTTGTGCAAGTGCAGCGACAAGAATATATACCATGTGAGCTTTGCTTGCAATTTTGGGTGTGTGCTTTTGAAATTTCTCAACTGGCCTTAAGTTGTTATGGAATTAGCTCCACTTTTATTCCTGTACTTTATAAAACATTTTTCAGCCATGAGGGAATAATGTAAGGCGAGCAATGCAAAATGCGGCAGTTGGGGAGCAAATGAATGGCACATCTGAACACTGATCAGAGTAAAGAGTTGCACACTTTTTCTAGCCCAACTCCCATAAACTTATGTTAATTCTCTGTGTTCCAAATCTTTGATCGTGTGTACTGTATTTCTTTTTCTCTTTTCTCTTAGGTGTCTGAAAGCCATTGGGTTAAAGCTCCCATTTTCAGAAATCACAAGTCTCCAGTCATCAAGTATGGCTGGCTGCATAAGCAGGTGCTGGGCCTTGGGATGAATTCATAGCAGATTGACCGTGTTGAAAATGTACTGTATTGTTACGGGTTCGGCGGGGGTCGGGAGGGAGCTTTTCGGACCCACTTCCCAGCCGATGATGCTGAAGTCGACGAGTCGCAAATACTGTCGTGACCAAAAATATTGGCACCCTCGCACTTTTTTCAAATAATGCACAATTTCTTCCAGAAAATTGTTGAAATTAAAAAATCTTTTCGGCTCCACATATGTATTTCTTTGATTTGCAGGAGAACAAATCAAAAAAAAAAAACTTGGAAAAAAAACACTGAATCTTAGCTTATTCCATGCAGAAATCCTAAAATGACCCAGACAATATTATTATCACCTTTTAGAGGTTGTTAGAAATAATTAGATTTCAAGCAGGTGATTCGGGTTAAACCAGCAAGGGGAAAACAAGGGACGGGTGTCAGAATAAAGGTTACAGGTGATGGGAAGCTGCCAAAAACTGGGAAAGCTTAATCAGGGACAACAGCGGCAAGACTGAACTCTTCACCTTGATTGCAGGAGTTATAGCCAAATCCGTGTTCAACGAGGGAAAGGTTGTCATATCCACATGGGATGAAGGAGTACTGGTCGTGACTCATGATCCGGGCAAGTGACAATGGCGTAGTGGTGCTTGCACTCTCATTCTGCAATGAGATTGCAGCTGATACGCTTTTGGCATGGGGAAACAATCCTGCTACATCCCAGATCAGACTTTGAAGAGGATCAGACTTGGGCATCTGGGCCAAGTTTGGTGATTTCTTTGGCAAGTGCATGCTCCTGCCCAATATGGACTCTTAACAGAGGAGACTATGATGTTGGCTGATTGGATTTGAAATGGTGGTTTTGTTATGTTGGTTTTGTAGTGTTTGTTGTGATGTTGAGTGTAGGGTTTGAGTGTAATGTTGAGTTGCAGAGCATGCATGGATGCGCTGCAGAGATGCGGAGAGAGAAAGAGAGATTGAGAGAGGTGAGAAGAGAGATAGGGAAAGTGATAAGGATAGAGGGAAGGACAAAGTGGATTTCGATGGGGAAGAACCACAATGGGTTCAAAACTTCCACACAAACACAACGCATTTACCTTTCCACTGATACGAATGAAGAGGTAATTTAGCTAGACAAAATACTACAGATATACAGTAACTACGTTTGGGGGGTCCCTTATGTGTTGGCACGTGTCTCCCTGGGGTCTCCAATAACCAGAACAAAATTTTGATAATTTTAAGGATACATTGAATTTTTTTCTCTCTCAAATTGCTATTCTTCTATATTTTCTCAAACTCACTTCAGGGTTTGCTTGTCATATAATGTTAAATTACAACAAAGACTTTTCCCCATCCACTATTAATTCGTTTAATTGGCATTGGTAGATTGAAAAGTTAAAAAGATGTTTTTATTTATTTTTGAAGCAAAATCTCGATTATTGGAAGAGCCAGGTGACAGATGCCTGTTGGGCAACAGTGGCAGACATAACAAGGAACGGAATGTATGAACAGGACCAGAGAGGAGAGGGAAGAAAACAAAGGACCCCGAGGGTAAAAAGGGTGAGTGAGGGGAGGAACTAGAATATGGAATGAATCAGGATGTAACAGGACAAAATAGAATAGTAGAAAGAGAGGGGAGTGGGAAACACCAACAGCAAGGTTGAGGGACAAAATAGAGGAAGACATGGCAAAATGAGGGCTAAGGAAGGACATATGGGGTGACCAAGATGGATACAGCGAAAACACAGGGAGGAAAAACAGAAAATCTGGAAATAGGCATAGACCAGGTGGGCTTGGGGACGATTAATGACAAAAAAAAAAAAGAAGGAACCGCCTGAGTTTTTAGAGGCCATTTTTCCCCGCAGAGTGGGGGTTGGCCTTTTTTTGGGCACCTTGGTCCCCCTTTTGAAGCAATGTTTTACAGCCAAATGCCCTTTCTGCCGCCAACCCTGTTAGTCGCCTCTTGCGACACACAGGGAATTACCAGTGAACTGGTACTCATTTCGCCGACCTCAGAAGGATGACAGGCTGAGTCAACCCCCTGGCAGTAATTCAGTGATCGACCGGGATTTAAACCCAGAATCCTAGGATCGCAAGCTGGCACCCTAACTGCTAAGCCAACACCAGACTTGGATTAATGGGGAGGATTAATGGTGGTTGAAAATATCATGCTTGTGGATGGGAGATGATCTTATATGGTGGTGAATAGCGGTCAGGAAGCCCTGGAGGGAAGAATGAGATTGAAGAGAATATGGAAGTTAAGAGAGAAAAGGGGTATGAATGAGTGGAGACAAGCAGTTATTCTGGATTTTGGGAGTTTCACCAGAAGGGGGGTTGATGGTGGACCATTGTGCAGAAATCTGGGGGGAGGGATGACAGAGCATGGGGAAGGGTAGACTGAGAGGGTGCAAGGCCAGAAAGGAGGGGGTATAATAAAGAGAATACAGATCTGTCTGTGATGTGTAAGTTTTGGCCCAGAGACTCAGCTTCACCAAGTGAGATTCCAGTGATCTGGAGAGCCTTGATTTCCAAGTCATCAAGCTGAGCAAGGTGTGAGGCAGGGAAGCCAGCCCAGAGGGAAGAACAGTGCTCCATCAAGCTACGGATTAATTCCTTTTAGGTGGATACAAGTTCAGGTATGCCAAGGAAAGACTTTGCACGACGGAGAATGCCCAGTCAGCAGCTGGATTTTTAGGCCAACGTGGAAGTGTGCTTTGCTCAAGAATGATCATAGCTGATAGTGAGGCCCAAAAGTTTAAGTGACTGACCTTTTTCAAGAGGATTGTTAAAAAAAAAGTAGATGGGAGGGTTTGCCAGACAATTATTTGGCTTTTAGAGAGATAGAGAGAGATAGATTTGTTAGGAGTGAAAGACATTTTCAAGTGTTTGTTGACCACCATGTGATTCAATCGAGGTCTGCAGAGAAGGAAGCGACTACTGCCTGCCTATCTGAAGGATGGGGGCGTTATGGCAGAGGGTGGAGTCATCAGCAAAGAAATAGAGGATTTTACAGAGGGCCAGAAAGATTGTTGATGAAGTTTAGAAATAGGACTGGGCCAAGAACACAGCCTAGAGCTCTGCACTCCAGCCTTAACAAGGAGAGGAGATGAAAGGATTCAGTTGAGAGCCGCATGTTGGCATACGAAAGTATAGGAAGTCAGTAAGCCATGTGTGGAGTTGGGCTTGGATGTCGTAGGTCGAGAGCTTGGAGAGCAATATGGGATACCAGACTGTTTGGAAGCTCTAGATAAGTGTGGAGAGACAGCCCTGATCTCATGTCTGACATGGAAGGCCTCCATCCATTGTTGGGAGAGTAGAAGCAGTATGTCCAGGGTTGAATGACCGGGTCTGAATCCGAACTGATGGTCTCAATTCAGGCCATTGGAGAAAAGGAAGGATTTTATATAGGGAGAGAAATGATTGTGGGTTGTGATGAAGGAACTGATAAAAGATAGCAATACAGTCGTGGCCAAAAATATTGGCACCCTTGCCCCTTTTTCAAATAACTCACAATTTTCTCTAAAAATAAATTGAAATTGACAAAAGTATTTGGTCTCCACAATTCTTTATTTCACTGTTAATATATAACAGAACCTTTGTTTTTGTTTTGATTCAGAACTTAATATATCCTTATAAATCAGAAAATAAAAAGAAATGGCATTGACAAAATTGACACACTTGACTTAATATTTGGTAGCACAGACTTTGGACAAAATAAACTGCAGTCAAGCACTTCCTATAGCCATGAATGAGCTTCCTACACCACTCTACTGGCAGTTTGGCCCACTCTTCTTGTGCAAACTGCTCCAGTTCTCCCAGATTTGAAGGGTGCCTTCTCCCAACTGCTGATTTCAGATCTCCCCACAGGTGTTCAATGGGATTTAGATCTGGACTCATTGCTGACCACTTCAGAACAGTCCAGCATTTTGTCTTGAACCATTCCTGGGTGCTTTTTGAAGTGTGTTTGGGGTCATTGTCCTGCTGCAAGACCCATGACCTTCGACGGAGACCCAGCTTTCTGACACTGGGTTGAACATTGCGCTCCAAAATGCCTTGGTAATCTCCTGATTTCATGATGCCATGCGCACATTCAAGGCACCCAGTGCTAGAGGCAGCACAGGAACCCCAAAACCTCCTCCCCCATGTTTGACTGGAGCGAAGGTGTTCTTTTCTTTGAAGACTTCATTTTGTTTTCTGTAAACATAGAGATGTTGTGCTTTTAAAAAATCCTAATTTGGTCTCATTTGTCCACAGAAGGATTTTGGCTTGTTCAGGTGTGTTTTGGCAAACACCAGTCAGGCTTTCTTGTGTCTCTCTCTCAGCAGTGGGGTCCTCCTTGGTCTTCTACCATAGAACCTCCTTTCATTGAGTTGGTGACGGATGGTGCGAGTTGAAACTGTCATACCTTGTGTCTGAAGGTCAGCTTGAATCTGTTTGGCAGTTGATCGAGGCGCTTTCTCCACCATTGGAACAATCCTTCGCTGCAATCTTCGATCAAGTTTTCTCTTGCGGCCATGTCCAGGGAGGTCTGCTGCAGTGCCATGGACCTTAAACTTCCTGGTAACATTGCATACTGTGGAGACAGGAACATCAAGGTCTCTGGAGATGGACTTGTAACCTTGAGATTGTCCATGCTTTGCTATAATCTTGTGTCTGACCTCCTCAGACAATTCTCTGGTTTTCTTTCTTTTCTCCATGCTCATTGTGGTACAAACAGTGACACAAAACAGCAGAATGACTCCTTTTCTCCATTCAAACTGGTTGAATCAGTGATTTTGATATTGCAGGCACCTGCAACTCCCCACATGTGAGTTCAATTCCAAAGTAAAGGAGAATCACCTGTTTAAAATCCAATTATTTCTAACTTCTAAAAGGTGCCAATAATATTGATCGGGGCATTTTAGGATTTCTGTGTGGAATTAGCTAAGATTTAGTAATTTTTTTCAGCTTTTTTTGTTTTGTTCCACTGCAAACCAAAGAAAGACATATGTGGATACCAAAAGATTTTTAAATTTCAACCATTTTCTTGGAAGAAATGGTGCATTATTTGAAAGAAGTGCAAGGGTGCCATTATTTTTGGCCACGACTGTAGAGACGGTGAAAAACTGACTTGTCTGTGATGATGGAACAACAGCCTTTGCATAATATAGGCAAGAATATAAGTGGTTCAAACAAACATCCTATCTGTGATGATAAAGTGACAGCCTTAGTGTTTCTTCTTCTCTGTGAGAGCTATGGATTCCACAGCATCCAGGAGAGGCGGGTGTAAAGCGGAGCGACCAGCTCCTGAAGTGGAGGGGACATTTTGCAAGAAATAGTTTTGACACAGCAAGAAAGACAACAATTGTTTAAAGTCCTAAAATTATATATGGACATTTCAAATCTTTAAATTTTTACATGTACAGTATATGGAAAAGATATGCATTATAACAACAACAACAACCACAACAACAATTTCACATGATGACTTCACGCCCAAGTATAATAGTGGGTCACGTGGTATTTGGTGCAAATTTATCATGAAAACGTTTGGGTGGTACTAAGAGATCGTTTGGAAATCAAAAGTCTGACTTTGGCCTTGATGAGCAATAAACGTGAAAATGAAGTAGCATATGTAATGATGTTTCGCCAATATTGTAAGTTGTGCTTATTAAAGTTCATCCCCACTCTCTCGCTTGTATAGGCTACACCTTTGGAGCATGTTGATGTTGATAATGTTGATTGTGTTTTGCTGCTTATGAAGATTACAACTACTACTACAATGTACTCGGTACTGATCTGTCGTTCGACTCGTTTTACAGGATAGTTCTGGCATGAAGCTCTGGAAGCGCCGGTGGTTTGTGCTTTCCGATGATTACCTCTTTTACTACAAAGGTAAAACCATTACTAAAGATGTTGTGTTCCTTGTTAATGAA
The DNA here is from genome assembly GCF_964187855.1 of Myxine glutinosa. Taxonomy (NCBI): domain Eukaryota; kingdom Metazoa; phylum Chordata; class Myxini; order Myxiniformes; family Myxinidae; genus Myxine; species Myxine glutinosa. The sequence goes on along the minus strand of NC_136268.1, from coordinate 29,343,866 downwards.
TTGTCAAAATATCCAGGATTTTCCCAATTTTCCTTTCTTGGTCGAAGGGTTTTTGTTTCTAATTCAATAAGTTTGTTCAATGAGTTGAATTTTTCACTAAAAGTTTGCTATTAACTGTTTTGAACGTCAATGTTTACCTCGTTTGTACCTGATCGCTGTGTTAGCACATGTTTATTACCATGCATGTTGTGAAGGTTGGCAGGACACCATGGGATCTTTAACGTACACTGACTAATTCCGGCAGAAAGGGATGCCCATTTGACATCCATCCAAAGGACACATTGATACCTATTGAACACCAGGATGACAGTTTATAGCTGGGTCGGGATTCAAAACCTGGCTAGACAGCTTAGAAGCGAGTGCATAAACTTTTATGCCATTTTGCCAGCAGCCTCAGGACAACTTGAGAATAAACTTGGAAAAAAAAAATCAATGAGGGGCCCAGTCTCAGTTAACGGCCCTAGAGCATAGATAAAGACCAAGAAGGAAAAGTTGAAATCTTTGGGATTGAACCGGACATGCTGCAGGGGAACCACTCTTTTGATTTTGCACTAACTGTCTCCCTGAAGAAGGGTTTAGCTAAAGGGTTTATTTTAGAATATTTTACCAATTTAAATTATACCAGATTTGAATATTAAAAAAAATAAATCCTACAGATTGAACCACAACTGTGCAGGTGTGAACAGTAAGAGTCAGATATTAGACCAGGATGTAAATGATGAGGACAAATGGAAGGGGTTAAGAGAATATGATCTGAGTGGGCATTCCAATAGAACTGTTCAAGGTAGTTGGGCAAGAGACGATCAAAATTTGAACAGCTATCTCTGCACAGATCAAGAGCAGGATTGTAAGGCCGAAAAAGTGGAAGCTGTCGGTCTACAAACCATTGCCAAAGAAAGGGGACGCAAGAGAATGCTCAAATAACTGAACCATTGCCTTGATTTCACATATTAGCAGGATTACTAAAGATAATTCAACACGGAGCAGAAGACTTCATTAAGTGACAAATGCCTGTTGAACCAGCAGGTTTCAGAAGAGGAAGAGGTACTAGATATCAAATCGCAAATCTCACACGAGTCATGGAAAAAAACAAGGGAATATCAAAGGAAGGTGTATCACTGTTTTATATATTATACTGTAGGAGCTGTGCTCCAACGTAAATCGGAAGAATGGACGCGACAAAAAGCTGGAATTCGTCCGAGTTTCTTTATTGTGTCAAATCAACTCGGGTACTCTGAAAAGCCCGTTTATCGGGCAGCAATAGATATACACATTATCCCGGAGCGTTTGCCCGGGAAAGGCGAGACCGGGCGTGCCCGGGCATCCTGGGCGAACCCTGGAAAGGCGAGTCTGAACATGCCCGGGCGTCCTGGGCGAACCCTGGAAAGGCGAGTCTGGACATGCCCGGGCGTCCTGGGCGAGCCCGGCATGGTGATCGCTCCACGTTCTCGGTAGGTGCAAGGCGATTGTGTATACCCAGCGGTAGCCGCTACAATACCAAAGCTTTAGATTGTGTTGATCATGAATTGATGTGGATTGTGCTGAGAGAGATGGGGCTGTCGGAGCACTTGCTATTCCTGATAAGAAGTCTGCCCAGTGTACGCTAAATAAGAAGTCTGTACAGTGTACGCTAAATAAGAAGTCTGTACAGTGTACGCTAAATAAGAAGCCTGTACAGTGTATGCTAAATAAGAAGTCTACAGTGTACGCTAAATAAGAAGTCTGTACAGTGTACGCTAAATAAGAAGTCTACAGTGTACGCTAAATACGAAGTCTGTACAGTGTACGCTAAATAAGAAGTCTACAGTGTACGCTAAATACGAAGTCTGTACAGTGTACGCTAAATAAGAAGTCTGTACAGTGTATGCTAAATAAGAAGTCTGTACAGTGTACGCTAAATAAGAAGTCTGTACAGTGTACGCTAAATAAGAAGCTGCATTAAGAACAAAGTATGAAGAGACTGGATGGTTTGGGATTGGAAAAGGGATTAGACAGGGAGGGATGCATTCTGTTCCCTTACTTGTTCAATCCGTACGGTGAGTCCATCATGAGGAAATCAAACATGCATGACATGGAGTCATGGAGTCATAGAGGCTGGAGTCGTAATTGGAGGAAGATGTATCAATAACCTAAGGTACACTGATAATACCACTCTGTTGGCAGAAAGTAAAGAGGAGTTGATGAAACTTGCAGACAGTGAAGGAAATTGAGAGCTTGTCTTTATTTAAACCAATAAAAACGAAAATCTTGTCAACTGAGAAGATCAACGTGTTCAGATGGGGAGGCGATCAGGGGGAAATAGTGGAAAGTTTCATCTTCCTGGGTTCTAAGATTGAAGTGAGTGGAGAATGTGGAGGAGAAATTAATAGACGGTTAGTATTGGTGAGAACAGGAATGTCGGGATTGACAAAGTCTGGAAAGACAAAAATCCAAAGAGGAGTTTGTGGAATACTCGGTTATTTCCCGTTGCAATGTATGGATGCGAGTCGTGGACAATGAAGAAGAAAGAAAGGAAGAAGATTGACTGTTTTGAAATGAATGTGGTGTTATGGACCAATGTTAAAATTCTCATGGAATGCAAGAACAAGCAAATCAGTGATTGAAGAAATGAGACCACCAGGTACATGAGAAGTGCTGATACGAAAACAGAAACTGTCTGTCCTTTGGACGCATCAATCAGAACAGAAACTCAGAACAGACTCAGAACAAACTCAGAACAAACTCAGAACAAACTCAGAACAAACTCAGAACAGAATCAGAACAGAAGAGAACAGAAACTGTCCTTTGGACGCATCATGCATGTAGAAAACTAAAATCTGAAGAAATCAAACGGATCATACTATGCACCATAGTGTAGTGTGGTCTGTCCATGAAATGTTTGGACCATGGAATGGCCCATAGGTATGGTTGTGGGCAGAAGAAGAAGAAGAGCCAGACCTTGTATGTGCTCAGTGGATGGGGTAAAGGTGCAACCAACATATTTCTGTTGGAGCTTCGGGAAGCTGTTCAGGATAAGGATGTTTGGAGAAATCTGATCATGAATGTCATCAGAAGTTCGACACGACTTGACGGAACTGGATGACTGGATAGGCATGCCTCCCATTGCTTCGCTGACGGGTTTAATTAAAACACAGCATGTTGTACTTGACAAACATATTGCATCTGTATTTGTGAGTGTCAATGAGGATGTAAGATTCGGTAAAACATGCCAAAAATGATATTTTATAACACGTAATTGTTGTTGTTGTTGTTTGTGTTTTCATTCCATGTAATTTCATATATTTTTCTATTGCTTCGAAAAGTATTACTATATATCCTTTTGCGTGTTCCTCCCATGTCCTTGTAAAGGGTTCCTTCTGTCATTGAATAATACTGTCGCGTAACCGTGATTAACACCACAGTTACGGATGACCGATTTGCGAGACTTTAACTCCCGAGGCGAACACTCAATGGCGGACTCACGTTCAACACCAACGCGCGAAATGGCGGGACGCAGCGAAGGCTCCGCAGCCTTATCTATTAAAATGAAACACCCAGGAAACTGCGTTCAAATATGTACAGAAAATAATATAAGGATTTATTATTAAAAGTAAAGCCAGTGAAAAAGCACGCGCCGGTAATACTAATAACTAAATCGGGACGTCCCCACACGACTGATATCAAACACAAAACGAGGGAGATTAATACGAAAATAACAAGTCACGTCGTGTACAGTGTACGCGGATTCGGGCTTATCTGTCTTTGGTGTCTTTGTGGCTGCCGTCCAACACCGCTCCTTTCGGCCCGATCGCACACCTCGCTCCAAGTTCCACGGCCCTCTGCCTCCGCCTCCAAGCGCCACCAGGCCTCGTCGGTCCAACGCAGGGCGTCAACTGCCACGAGCTCTCACTTCTCTCAACTGCCACTCCGGTACCGAACTGGGACGCTCTACTCAACTGTTCAACGAACTGGGACGACTCGAGATCAGATCGCAACTCAACTCAACTGGCGAACTCAGAGAGACTCAACTGGCGAAAATGGCGTCCGACCGTCGCATATATCTCTCCCCGATGACGTCACATTCGCGCACTCCTCAGCCAATCATATGGTCCCAGCTCGCCGGTCACGCCCTCTACGGCATGCGACTCCTAACATCTCCCCCGTTACGCGACCCTGCGGTCCTGGCATAACACGTGCCGGCCCGGTTTGTAGGCCTTGGGAGGTGTACACGGTGGCGGCCAATTGTGGTGGTGTTTTTGGCCTGGTTTCCTGTCAATTTAATACGAAGTCCTTGTCAGGGAAAGGGGATTATTTAATGTTGCGCTAAGGACCTAACTAATGTCTATGTGGTTTGCAGTGCCATAAAGGACAAAGGTTTGATTACTAGGTGATACTCACAGGGGCGTTACCTTTAACCCCTCACTATTTAACACTCGAATCTCCAGGTAGATCCACACTCATACATCTTACCCCGACAACCGCCTAAACATCAATAACTTATTACATGTAGAGTCCCTGTCACGACAGCCGAATACCTACCTATTCAGATCTACCTAGCTCTAGATGTTGCATTACCAAATTCATAACACAGCCCCCCCCCCTGGAACCGTAGCTCCTGCAAGGTTCACCGCAGGGCTACCATTCCAGCCTTAACACTTACTGTCACACGCTTAATTAACCTACGAAATAAATCAGGAAGGGCTGTGGGAAGTGAGTCGGACTACCTACCTACACTTCCTTAACATGCTGAACCCCTTAACCATCATGCAAGTATGTACATCTTCTTCGTTGTTCCTGTGGAGGGAGGAAACAACAACACACAACACTAACTTAACCACAAAACTTAACCATCTTTCCAAAACTCAAAACTCTAACCTTTGTACATACCCCGGTCTACAGACCGCGTCCCCCGGTGGATGCCACAAGACACAACCTTACCTGCGGGGCCATCCCCAATGCATCCCCCTAAATTTCCTCGGGCCCTGTCCAGATGTTACAGGTGAGTGACACGGCTCGGTGGATTTCGCCCACATTCATGCAACACAGACCCCTTAACCACTCATTCTCATTCCATAGGTCATCAAGGCATTTCAAAAATCAACAAAGCACTTATTCCCAATACACCCCCTGCAGGACCATGGCATTGATGTCATTCACGTGTGTGTGCATTCCTCAACTAGGCAGCGGGGAGGTACCGCACAAAAAGATGGTGGGGGCGCATCAGGCTGTGGTGCCCGCAGTCCCAAAAACAAGTCAACCGACTTACAAGTTCATTGCCCCCCCCCCTTTACCTCTTGGCCCCATGACAGCCCAACAGCCCCTTTCCGCCGTTACCTCGCCGGTGAGGGTCTCCACACACACCAGGCTCCTTTGCCTCCTGCTTTCGCGCAGCAACACGGGTCACCGGGGGACTTCCTCACCCCGCGGCGCCCAACCAGACCCTCCACCGACGAGCTCCAATTTCCAGTTACCACCGGCTGCCAGGGGTAATTGCCGCAGAGGGGGGCCCGCAGGCATCGCTCCTCAGAGCTTGCTCTGTACCTGCGGACACACACACCTTCCCCACCCACAAGACTCCAAAACACACTTCCTCCCCCGCTGCCATTCAATTCTCCACACAACTCAGCACAATTCAGTACAATTCATAGATGTTGTAAAAGGTGTTACAAGGCTTGCCATGGCCTGCTACATGTGAAATTCCCCCAGTTCACATTTAAACCATCACATCTTCCCAAAAGCACAATTATCACCCCTCATTATCTCCAATAATCATCACACACTCTCCAGGTTCCACTCTCACGACCACATCAAAACACGTAACCACAATACAAAAACATACGCCACCCACAAGACACTGTGGCTCCCATTCCATCCCCTCACCGGCCATGTCATCACTCACACCCGCCTCCCAACTCCAATTTACATGTCCCCAATTTCCAAAGCAAATCCTGAAGCCTGGGACAGTACTCCTCAAAGCACTCACCTTAAGTGCAGGTAGTTGCAGGTTGGTCAGGTTCAAAGTGCAATCCACCCATACAATTCCCAAAATTTCACATTGGGCCTACCAAATCCTTCCAAATTTCTCTTTTGTCCCCACTACACTGGCAGGTATGTGGATCCGCATCCAACGGTGATCATCACTACACAACTACCTGTGGCCACGACAGCTCTGCACCTCTACCGTGCAAGGGTCACCGGGACAAGGTGAGCAGTCAAAACGCCAACATGGCCCATGAGTGTCCATAAGGGCGCGACCCACCATCCATCCTTCGGCCCCCCTGCGAGGAACACAGCTGCAGCAGCCCCAGCTGGCCAATGTGGTGAGCACTTGCTGCCACAACACACACTACCGCACACACAACCTCGGCCCTGGGGGGCACGGTCGCAGTGCGTGGCATCCCTACAGCCACGTCCCCTGCACCTCCCCATCATCCCCCAGTCCGACTACAGAACTGCAGCCCCCCCAGTGCTCACCCACACTTGACCACACCAAGGTCCAGTCAACAGCCATGCTCCACCAGGAGACCCACCCAGAAGACATGGTCCACACACCTCGGACACGCACAGCACCACGTTGACCCTCAGGCTACACAACTACATCCCCATCATCCCGCGTCCCAAATATCAGCACAGTTGCCCCCGCAACCAGTTGAAAGCTGTGTCTTGCTACCCTATTAATTTCATCACAGCCTCCAACACTTTGGTCTACACACCTGGATCAATAATGGCGTCACTGTACAGTGTCCACCATGGCATTTCAAAATCCACCCTTAAATTTCCATCTAACCCACAGATTACCCATGCCAACCATTTGTCACATTTTACTAACCTCACCAAAGAAGGATGCTTTGCCATACACATGCCAGCCGAGCATGGCCCATATGCTCGGCTCGTTACACATCTCCCGATTCACATCCCCATGGCTCTCTTCCCAACCCGAGAGTCCATAAATCAGAACGGAGCATCTGTGGAAGGTCACTCACACCATCACGTTCCACAGATGCCCCAATGGTTGTCCGGCAGGCTATCTCCATCCCTGTCCATTCGGTTCGACCCGCGTCCATAGACCAACCACCATGCCAGGTCACCACATGCTGGTTGTCCCAGAGTCCCTGGAGGAGAGTGCCAGGCCGCATGCCCGGGTGGTCACCACATCAGTCCCAAGTTGGCCGTCCGCAGTGCCACCACCAAAGCGCGACCCACAACACCTCCCCCTGGTGGTCCTCAATATTTGCCATCCCAGGCTTGAGAAACCACCTCGGACCTCCCTGGAGGTCTTAACCCCCACCAGGGTCCGGTGACCCTGCCGGCCCGAGCCACCAGCTCGGACGGCGCCCCGACGGACAAGGGACGCCACACTCCACCAGACCCCCCGTGGGACCCAGGTCGTACCTCGACACCCAAGGCTGGACCCCACGTCCAAATCTCGCCATCACAGCCCCCCAGCTGGCTGGCATACCCAAATTTTGAAAGGGGCAACTTTTGCCCGAGGCCATCACCCATGACCTCTCCATATCCAAATCCCGCAGCCCGGGGACCAATCCCCACCATGGCTGCTCCAAATCAATTTCCCATTGTAATTTTATTTTAAATTTTCTTTTACAAATTTTCATTCCCATTGCCAAACCGCAGCTGCAGGGAACAACCTCTACCACCGGTTGTTCTGCCCCTCCCTGCAGTTGATCCAAATTCCCTACAGGGACCAAATCTCCAGAAGCTCTATCTCCCGATCCTCCAAGATCCAAATCCAGCCCGGAGCCAACACACTCCCCCAACTGGTTGTCCAATTTTGGAGCCTCTGTTTCCAAATAGCAGTGTACAGTGAGCGTCCCCTCGGTCATTCCAACCACCTCCTTGGACCAACTCACCTCTTCCCCCAGACTCCTTTGGGCCTGAACAAGCTCTACCTCCATGGGACTGTCACAGGTCTCCAGCCGCTGGATCAAATCATCCTCATCATTACAAATCATTCCTGGCCCCGCCAGGCTTTGATCAATATCCCCAATAAATACCTGGTCCGGCTCCATTGCACGGACCCCCAAAAACTCTACCCCCTCTTGCTCCGCACCACCGCCCTGGTGCTGCACAATTCCAAATTCATCCCCCGGTTGGGGTGTTGTGACATCCACACGGTCCCGATAAACAACCAGGCCAGAATGTGGGAAACATTCCCCATTACAACTCTCACATTCCAAATTTCCTTCCCCGCTCACCTGTGGACTCTCCACGTTTACCTGCAGGCATTCCCCCTCTACCTGTACACATTCCTCATCCACCTGTGGACATTCCCCATCCACCTCTGCACCTGCAGTCTCCCCATTTACTTCAATTGCCATTCCCTGTGCAATTCCCAATTTTGCCATTCCCGGCTCCTGAGCCCCGTGCACATCTGCATGGGCCGTACTCTCTCCTGTTCCCAATCTAGCTTCCCCCCGTTCCGATTCAATTTTTGCCACCTTTGGCTTCTCCTGTGCCCCCATTTGAGTTTCTACTTTACCCTCAAATTTCCCCAGTCTGTCCGTAATTTGGTTTTGCACTCTCCCTTCTATGCCATCAATTCGTTCCCCCAGCTGCTGTGCCATTTCCCCAATTTTTCCTTCCAATTGTTCATTCCTTTCCTTTATTTCATTCCTCCATTCCTTCCCCTGGGACTCCATTTTATTTTCCAACCCACTTTTCATTTGTCCCATTTGTTCCTCCAATCGATCACTCATTCCCTTCATTCCTTCCCTACATTCCTTCCCCTGGGACTCCATTTTATTTTCCATTCCTTCAATTTTACCATTTATTCCCCGAATTTCTGCAAGGTTTCGCTCACCCTCGGCCCTCTGAGCATTTATTAAATTTACTATGGTCTGGAGATCTATCGGGGCCGTCCCAGCGGCGGGGAAAGTTCCAACGCTATCCTCCTTATCCCCCATTTCCGGCTCACTCCCAACGCTGACGGAGGCCTCGCTGCGTACTTCCATCTCATCAATTTCCGACATCCGCTTTCCGGAAGATTGTTTCCCGCGCGCGTATTTATTTTAATTCCAAAAACACAATTTAAATTTGACGAAGACGCGATATCGCGCTCCGTATGCCCAATTGATTATTAAATTTCTCCGCCTCGCCTATCCAAATTTTGCGTTCGAACGTCGGACGCAATGTACGCCCGACCGTGTCGATGTCTCGCCGCGGACAAAAAATTTGTCCGACGGATTCGAATCCTACACTCCTGACACCACTTGTCGCGTAACCGTGATTAACACCACAGTTACGGATGACCGATTTGCGAGACTTTAACTCCCGAGGCGAACACTCAATGGCGGACTCACGTTCAACACCAACGCGCGAAATGGCGGGACGCAGCGAAGGCTCCGCAGCCTTATCTATTAAAATGAAACACCCAGGAAACTGCGTTCAAATATGTACAGAAAATAATATAAGGATTTATTATTAAAAGTAAAGCCAGTGAAAAAGCACGCGCCGGTAATACTAATAACTAAATCGGGACGTCCCCACACGACTGATATCAAACACAAAACGAGGGAGATTAATACGAAAATAACAAGTCACGTCGTGTACAGTGTACGCGGATTCGGGCTTATCTGTCTTTGGTGTCTTTGTGGCTGCCGTCCAACACCGCTCCTTTCGGCCCGATCGCACACCTCGCTCCAAGTTCCACGGCCCTCTGCCTCCGCCTCCAAGCGCCACCAGGCCTCGTCGGTCCAACGCAGGGCGTCAACTGCCACGAGCTCTCACTTCTCTCAACTGCCACTCCGGTACCGAACTGGGACGCTCTACTCAACTGTTCAACGAACTGGGACGACTCGAGATCAGATCGCAACTCAACTCAACTGGCGAACTCAGAGAGACTCAACTGGCGAAAATGGCGTCCGACCGTCGCATATATCTCTCCCCGATGACGTCACATTCGCGCACTCCTCAGCCAATCATATGGTCCCAGCTCGCCGGTCACGCCCTCTACGGCATGCGACTCCTAACATCTCCCCCGTTACGCGACCCTGCGGTCCTGGCATAACACGTGCCGGCCCGGTTTGTAGGCCTTGGGAGGTGTACACGGTGGCGGCCAATTGTGGTGGTGTTTTTGGCCTGGTTTCCTGTCAATTTAATACGAAGTCCTTGTCAGGGAAAGGGGATTATTTAATGTTGCGCTAAGGACCTAACTAATGTCTATGTGGTTTGCAGTGCCATAAAGGACAAAGGTTTGATTACTAGGTGATACTCACAGGGGCGTTACCTTTAACCCCTCACTATTTAACACTCGAATCTCCAGGTAGATCCACACTCATACATCTTACCCCGACAACCGCCTAAACATCAATAACTTATTACATGTAGAGTCCCTGTCACGACAGCCGAATACCTACCTATTCAGATCTACCTAGCTCTAGATGTTGCATTACCAAATTCATAACAATACATATTACTTTTGGAATGGCTTCATGAAAGCTCAAGTTTCTGCTTCTTCTTCTTTAATTGCAGAAACACGGGCTTTTAAAACGGGCAAGTTTGTGATTAAACTGAATAATTTTCGGTCCAAGTAAATAGATTATTACCCTTCCAATGGCACCATTTGTATTATTGTACAACGGCAGAAAGTCTTTAGAATAAAGCGTTGGGGACAGAGAAACTGACCTCCTTTTATATACGTATCGATGAAACAGCAGACATAACCTCAGGGAATGTTTCATTTGTGATCCACAACTTTCTCAGGCAAACTCTGCTATGCAATGGCGTTTTTATATCATTTTTAAAGACTTAGGACTTCACTCAATAGTAGCTTTTCAGCATATCATTTTGTTCACATATGATAGGGGTAGGGGGGCATTTTTTTTTTACCTGTGTCATCTCTCCATATGGAATACCAACGTAGTACTCCATACTACGGTAGTACTCCACTTTATCTGTTTCGGAGGATATCAGGTTTGAATGCTTAATTTTATGAGACCTTTGTCCGTCCATTTGTCATGTGCCTTCATGGTTGATGTGTCCATGTGAGCTTGAATTCCATGAAACTGACATTTGGCCCACAGGAACCTCACTCTGGGGACGTTGTCGTTTGATTAACCGCTAAATCTACTTCCACGTGGTGATATTCTGACTGAGAGTAATCTGAAATGGTTTCTCCACAACCTTCCTTCAGGTGCAGACTGAGTATGATTTATTTCCTGCCACAGGTAGCCGAGAGGCCAACACACAGGGATGCATCGCTCTTCACGGTTGCCATGTAGCCCCCGTAGAAGCGAACGATCACGTGACCAGAAAATACACTTTCAAGGTAATGGTCATTCTTCCTCATTAACCCAAGTGGATTGATATTTGGGGGGAAGGGGGGAGGCGGTAGGGATTATAAAATGAATTAAATAAAAACAAAACACTGAAAATGAAGTGGAAGCTTCAACTCGTGCATTTCTGCACTGTGGGGCAGGTGAGCTTGGTGAGGATGTGCAGTGGAATGATCAAGGTGTGCAACTAATTTTTTGAGATGTTAACCACATCCTCTTTAGTTACAAACATTCCATGAGTTTGTCATTGTAGAAATTGTTCAAATATTTTAACGAGGTCGTTAGTTGGTGGTATTCGTTAAGATCAGACAATGTTCTTGAGCTGACGCATTTTCAATGTGGTTCTTGAAGGACCTCAACAGCACAAAGAATATTGTTAAATTATTTAAGGAGGGGTGCACAAAAATTGTTCACTCCTTGGCAGATCACAAAAATGGTAAAAAGGAACAATTTTTTAATCGTAAATTATTTATTTATTGTAAGGAAAAGAGAACCTGCTTATTGCAAGTGACCACTTTCGTTTTGCGCTGCCTGGCAGGTTGAAAATCCGGGACAGCGAACGTACTACCTGTCGGCAGAAAACCATCGTGAAATGTCTGACTGGCTGACTGTGATGTCACACACGGCCCAAAACGCAACATGCTCGCCACGCTCCAGTCAAACAAGCATGAGCAAAAGGTTATATGACATGCAATGCTTCTCCCCATGTTTATCTACACAGCATGTACGTATGTTTTTGTGTTACTGGATTGAGCTATCTATAAATTGAAACCACATCTGTAGATTGATTGTGGTTACAAGGAGAGAGACAAGAGGGTGAGAGAGTGTCTGTTTATTTATTTTAAAGATGGTATTTTCTGTCCTGCAACACTTTATAGCATGTTTTATGGAGTTGCTATACAACTCTTCTGGTTGTTTCTTTTGGGGAGATGGGGACAGGTGGTGGGGCGAGTATTTCCCACTTTACGCTTTTCCCAAGGCACCAATTAAACAATGTACCATTGAACCCTTATAAAAACCTATCAAAAGCACCCTCTGCACAGCACCGATTTTGTTTATAGTGTAGGAGGTGATGCCCAGACAGCAACCACACTCTTGAGGTCACAAACAATGTAACCTGGTTGCAAGGAGCTTCCAGGATCAGTCCATTTGCTAACCCGCTTTTTTGGCAGGAATTTGTCATGTATTCAGGGCCGGAAATAACTCTCCTATTCTTCAAGATAAGAGATGGTGGTGAACAGCTGTTTTAAAGACCTAGAGGGAGGAGTGGGATTGAAGAGAGTGAGGGAGTTTGTTCCAGAGGCAGGAGAAAAGAGGAATGAAAGGGTGAAAGTGAGCAGAGAGTCTTGATTTTGGCAGTTTCACAAGAAGAGGGTTGCCGGCAGATCTTGTGCGACCTGAAGGAATATTTGGGGGACAGAGCACAGACAGACCTGGTGGAGCAAGGGGAGCAAGGCCGGAGAGTAGTTGGTAGAGGACAGAAAGACCACCTAACTGCCTGCGGTGAGTGAGTGAAAGGTCCTCAGTCAGCTTCATCGCGGGAGATTCCAATGATTCTGAAAGCTTTGGTTTCAACAGCGTGAGGACGAGCTAGGTGAGAGGCAGGAGCACCGGCCCAGAGGGGGGAACAGCATTCCATTGAGCTGCGGATGAAAGCCTTGTATGTGGTGAGGAGCTCAGGTGTGCCAAAGAAAGACTTTGCACGATGGAGGATGCCCAGTCGGCGACTGGCTTTGAAGGACAGCTTGGAAATGTGGTTTTCCCAGGAAACATCATGGCAGATAGTGAGACCCAAAAGCTTGAGTGGCAGAACTTCTTGGAGAGGATAGTTGAGAAAGTAGATGGGAGAGTTGTCCAGTCGGTCTTTTCAGAGAGACATAGTAAGAGTGTGAGATTTGTCAGGATGGAAAGACATGCTCCACTTGTTTGCCCAGTCTGTGATTTTGTCCAGGTCTGCAGAGAGTGAGGAGGCTGCAGACTGCCGATCTGAGGGATGAGGAATGGAGCGGCAGAGAGTGGAGTCATCAGCAAAGAGATGGAAAGGATTTTCTAGAGTCGGAGAGATCATTGATGAAGACCAGAAAAAGCACAGGGCTCAGAACACTGCCTTGGGGAACTCCAGCCTGAACAGGAAGGGGAGATGAGAGAAATCCATTCAGGGTCACACGTTGACTACGACCAGAGAGGAAGTCCACAAGCCATGCGTGGAGATTTCCATGGATACCCTAGGAGGAGAGTTTGGTGAGCAGAGCGGCGTGCCAGACCGTATCGAAGGCATGTGGTATGTCAAGGGAGACCGCTCTGATTTCCTGTTTGGCATTGAGGACCTCCATCTATTGTTGAGACAGCAGAAGCAGCATGTCCAGAGTCAACTGACCTAGTCTGAATCCAAATTGATGATCAGAGATCAAGCCATTGGAGAAGAGGAAGGATTTGATACCCGAAGCAATGATGGATTATATGACTTTGCTGATAATTGGGCAGGCTGATTGGTCTGTAGTTGCAACGATCTGTTTTTGCACCTTTTTGTGTAAAGCGGTAATGTTTGCTGATTTTCAAAGTGATGGCAGATGATCTTGAGCAAAAGAGAGGGTGAAGAGATTTGAGAGACGGTGTGAAAGATCAGCAGAGCAGGATTTTATGAGCCATGGGCTGATGCCATCTGGTCCAGTTGCAGATTCAGAGTCCAGGTTTGACAGAAACTTCTCCACCTTGTCAGGAGAGAAGGACGCAGAGTCCAGGAGCAGCTGGGTTCAACTGGGCAAGGTGGGTACAGAGAGAGATGGGTTTGGGACACAAGATTTTGAGGCAAACACAGAGTTGAGGCATTCGGCTTTGTTACGTGTGGTGTCAACTGTGTAGCCATTTGAGGTAAGGGAGGGGATAGAGGGGCAACAAACACCAGAAACAGAATTGACCAAACGCCACCAGGATTTGGAGGGGGGAGACAGGTTTGAGAGTTCATTCTTGAGTGTGGAGAGATAGTGCTTCCTGGCACTCCGGAGGGTAGACACACACTTGTTTCGAGCTTGGTGGAAGGAACTGAGATTGCCTTCAGTTGGATTTGCCTTCCAAGAGGCAAAGGAAAGTTGTTTCAGGGCAACTGCCTCACCACAAGATTCATAGTACCATGGACGGGAGGAAGGGTTTGACAACTGAAGACGAGATGGGATAAATCTGTGCATGAGAGAGAGCAGTTTGCTTTGGAAGAATTCCCAGGAAGAGTTGATGTCAGAGGCAGTAGAGATGGGAGACCAGTCCAGATGATTGATGGATGCTTGCAGACCATGCCAGTCCACCTGAGTGAAATGCCAGACTCGTCGACGCTGAGGAGGCTCTCTGAGAATGGCCAGAGAGATATCCACTTTAACTAGCACATGATCAGAAGAACTGATTGAAGCAGAAGAAGAGCAGCAGACATTTGCAGGGAAGTTTGTCGTAACCAAGTCTAGAAGAGAAGATACTCCTTTGACTGAGATCTGGGTCGGGAAATTGACAGATTGTGTCGGTCCCAATGAGTTGCTGAGGTGCCATGGCTGGTGAAAGAGGTACCCACACCCAGCCAGCTGGCATGATGACAGTTGAAGTCGCCACATATGAGGAAGAGAGAGTTGGGATGAGTGGATAGAAGTTGGTCCATGTTGTCAGACATTGAAATGTAAATGGAGTCATCACTGTTTGGAGGACTGTACAGAACACATATGAACAAAAGGTGGGAGTGGAGAGGAAGCCATAGCCAGAGGTACTCCTGGGAGTGGGGTGGAGAGAGGGCAGTGCAAGGAGAGTGAGGAAGAGAGTTTTTGATAAAGATAGCCACCCCACCACCAGGACAAGGCTCAGGTCTATCATACCGGAGGAGGGAGTAACCAGGAAGAGAAATTAAGGAATCAGAGACATATTGAAGGAGGAAAGTTTCTGTTAAGCAGATCAAGTCTGGATTTTCAGAAGCAACCTGAATGGAGAGATCAATCAGGTTCGAGCGAAGGCCCCGATATTTGAGGTTCATACCGTTAATGAAGAGGGAGGAGGAGCATCGGGTGCTGGACAGGGGAGGGGAGGGGTTGGGTAAGATGAGGGGTGAGGGGTGAGAGGTGGAGGTAGGGAGAGCTGTTGATAGTGTGTCAGAGATTGCAAAATCGCTAGAAGAAAGTGAAGGATGAGGAGGACAAAAGGTTTGATGGTGATGGGATGAGGCACAGTAAGGGGTTGTTTGAGGGGGGGGGGGGCAGAGGAAAGTAGAAGGTTGGAGGAGGTGGAGGTATGAGGTGGAGGTATGAGATAGATGTGAGACGAAGTGGGGAGGATGCAGCTTTGAGGAGGAGGGGGTGAGGAGAATTGGAGAAAGATTGTCGGGTGGGAGATTTGAAGGGGAGGGGTTGGGGAGGAGTTTTGAAGGGGAGGGGCAAAGTGGGAGATTTGGAGGGGAGGGAAGGGGAGAGGGGGGAGTTTAGGAGGGGAGGGGTGAGGGGGGAGTTTAGGAGGGGAGGGGAGGGGGGGGGAGATTTGGAGGGGAGGGGTGAGGGCTGAGTTTAGGAGGGGAGGAGCAAGGAGGGAGAATTGAAAGAGAGGGGGGAGGAGGAGTTTAGGAGGGGGAGGTGTGAGGGGGGAGTTTCGAAAGTGGATGATTAATGAAAAACGAACATTTCTAACAAGCTGGGTTTATTGTGATTTTCCAGTCAGAGATCCATTTAAAAATGACAAAGGAGGGGTGGAATGAAGGTGAGTTTAGAGTGTGTAGGGAGGAAGAATTGTAAGAGATTGAATGTTTTTTTGAAGTGGAATGAATTGAAGAGGAAATTGAAAAAAGCCTTTTAAATAGGAAGAAAAACAGCGTGTTGTGATAAACCACTGAATAAAACATTGCAGGGGAAAGTTTAAACATATTTAAATAATATTTAAACAAAACCATGAAAAACAATCTTTTATTCACAAAATACTGACAGGGAGAGGGAGCCTCGAGGGACAACCACGTGTCACGTGAACAGGGCATAAGGTGGAAGAAAAGTAGATAAAGGGGGTGGGGCGAGACAGCACACGTGGAGAGAAGCACATGGAGAGAAGCACACGATGAGACAACAGCACACGTGGAGAAAAGGAAATATATATATATGTATTTAAAACGATAGACAAAGGGTAGATGTTTGGGGGAGAAGAGAAAAATCTGAGAAACAAGCAATACAGCGAAGGAAAGAACTTAAATTAACAAAACACTGACGGGGGAAGCATCCGGTTACAAGGCCGTGCACGCGGAGAAAACAGAAAACGATTAATCAATTACAAGTTACACGAATTACAAACCAAAACTAATTAGAAACACACAATAACGCATACACAATAAAATTACGAGTGGAAATTCGACAAAGACAGAATGGAAAAATACTTAAACTTTTGATGCCGTGGAGAGATAAAAGTCGCCACCTCGCTCGAGGAACCAGAAGCGGAAGTTCAATTATATCACCTTCTCAATTTTAAACAAAAGTAGAATGTACCAGTCCCTGCAATTTCTTATTCCGTTGTGGGTAGGGACTGGACTGGAATTTAGACGGTTGTGACTTCAACTTCCGGTGAAGGCAGCACTTTTCAGGATTCACGTTCACCTTCAGAAACCCAGATAGTCTCAGGATAATTACCATGTTAGTATCAAACTGGTAGTAAAAACCTTGTTTTCTCATTTAATGTCTTCACCAAGGGAGCAATCGCTCTGTCACCAAGTCTCATTTTTGGTATGTGGTGCCTTTTCACACTTCGTCGTTAAATGTCCTAAGAAGTATTACCAATGGGTAGTTGAACTGCAACATGAGACATGGGGCTTAAATGAATGAATGAATGAATGATCGTTTTAAGGCCATTTTTCCCCGATACAGAGGGGGTTAGCCTTGCGGGCCCCATGACAATCATGGTTCCCCGTTTTGAGGCAATGTTTTTATGGCCGGATGCCCTTCCTGACGCCAACCCTTGGTCACGCTCTTACAATGCGCAGGGATACGGTGTGCCTATTCTGAATCGGGGTACACACCGTGATCATTCATCCCAGCAAGCTGGTACTCAATTTGCCGACCTCGGAAGGATGACAGGCTGAGTCAACCCCCCTGGCGTTAATTCAGCGATCGACCGGGATTCGAACCCAGGATCCTAGGATCCCAAGCCGGCACCCTAACCGCTAAGCCAACGCCAGGCTTAAATGAAGAAAATAAACCATTGTTCAATATTGTGTTAAAATAAAGGAAGAGGAGTTGATGCAGACGTTTTCCTTTGCTGCAGGTCAGACACTGTGCTAAAGGACCATGGCCCACGGAATGATGCCAATGACTCCAAAGTGACTCGCGGTATGAGGGTGGTGTCAAGGTGGCCTCAGCAGAATGGCCACTCAGGCGCAGGTATTACCAACGTGGATCGTGTGGAGGACAGATTGGGTCTGAATTCTGGCGCAATTCGTATGGATGGGCCAGAGAGATTTTATGGAGATTGGCACAGAGATGGAGAAAAAGCAAAGGTGGCAAGAGATGGGCCGAGAAAAGATGGCTTACAGGTACGTGCAATGGGATTCTTCCCGTATTCAATTTTAAATTGTCTCGAGCTGACCCCCCCACCCTGGAAAAACTCATAGAAAGGTAATTATGGCCTTTGAAAGCCTCATTCTATTCAATTGTTATCAATATAACATACTCCCTCATGCCATTCTGGAAAGACAGCACATTGTTATTCAGCTAATCAGTAAGACTGTTTGGTCGGACATATGAATGTGAATTAAAAAATCTCCAAAGATGTGATTGCTAGTAAGGAAACTTGTCACTGATGTCATCTCTGATTTTTTCTTCTGTACTCTCCCCATTTGTGAATCCTTAGAAAGCATCATTCTCACTTTCTGATCTGAATGGGACATCTAATCAGATGCCAACACAACAGCGACAGCTCCAACCCTCTCACCACACAACCCCTCGCCAGGATAGACGATTCGACACTCGTGGATTTGTACATCATTCATCGAGCAACTTGGAAACTCCCTCACATGCAAGGCCACCTCTATTGAGCAAAACAAGGTGTTTTTTTTGACAATGCACCTGAACAGCAGCGCAGCAAGCTTCAATAAAGTGCAGAAAGTTCGTTCCCTCAATAGCAACGGTTTTTATTTTTGCACTTGAGGGTGAGGTTTAGCTTGTGCACTGCAGGGTGGGCGTTCAGCTTATGTGCTGGAGGGTGAGGTTTAGCTTGTGCACTGCAGGGTGGGAGTTCAGCTTATGTGCTGGAGGGTGAGGTTTAGCTTGTGCACTGCAGGGTGGCAGTTCAGCTTATGTGCTGGAGGGTGAGGTTTAGCTTGTGCACTGCAGGGTGGGCGTTCAGCTTATGTGCTGGAGGGTGAGGTTTAGCTTGTGCACTGCAGGGTGGGCGTTCAGCTTATATGCTGGAGGGTGAGGTTTAGCTTGTGCACTGCAGGGTGGGCGTTCAGCTTATGTGCTGGAGGGTGAGGTTTAGCTTGTGCACTGCAGGGTGGGCGTTCAGCTTATATGCTGGAGGGTGAGGTTTAGCTTGTGCACTGCAGGGTGGCAGTTCAGCTTATATGCTGGAGGGTGAGGTTTAGCTTGTGCACTGCAGGGTGGGCGTTCAGCTTATATGCTGGAGGGTGAGGTTTAGCTTGTGCACTGCAGGGTGGGCGTTCAGCTTATATGCTGGAGGGTGAGGTTTAGCTTGTGCACTGCAGGGTGGGCGTTCAGCTTATGTGCTGGAGGGTGAGGTTTAGCTTGTGCACTGCAGGGTGGGAGTTCAGCTTATATGCTGGAGGGTGAGGTTTAGCTTGTGCACTGCAGGGTGGGCGTTCAGCTTATATGCTGGAGGGTGAGGTTTAGCTTGTGCACTGCAGGGTGGCAGTTCAGCTTATATGCTGGAGGGTGAGGTTTAGCTTGTGCACTGCAGGGTGGGCGTTCAGCTTATATGCTGGAGGGTGAGGTTTAGCTTGTGCACTGCAGGGTGGCAGTTCAGCTTATATGCTGGAGGGTGAGGTTTAGCTTGTGCACTGCAGGGTGGGCGTTCAGCTTATATGCTGGAGGGTGAGGTTTAGCTTGTGCACTGCAGGGTGGGCGTTCAGCTTATATGCTGGAGGGTGAGGTTTAGCTTGTGCACTGCAGGGTGGCAGTTCAGCTTATGTGCTGGAGGGTGAGGTTTAGCTTGTGCACTGCAGGGTGGGCGTTCAGCTTATATGCTGGAGGGTGAGGTTTAGCTTGTGCACTGCAGGGTGGGCGTTCAGCTTATGTGCTGGAGGGTGAGGTTTAGCTTGTGCACTGCAGGGTGGGAGTTCAGCTTATGTGCTGGAGGGTGAGGTTTAGCTTGTGCACTGCAGGGTGGCAGTTCAGCTTATGTGCTGGAGGGTGAGGTTTAGCTTGTGCACTGCAGGGTGGGAGTTCAGCTTATGTGCTGGAGGGTGAGGTTTAGCTTGTGCACTGCAGGGTGGGAGTTCAGCTTATGTGCTGGAGGGTGAGGTTTAGCTTGTGCACTGCAGGGTGGGAGTTCAGCTTATGTGCTGGAGGGTGAGGTTTAGCCTGTGCACTGCAGGGAAGGAATTCAGCTTATGTGCTGGAGGGTAGGGTAGGGTTTAGCTTAAGTGCTGAAGGGTGAGGTTTAGCTTATGTGCTGGAGGGTGAGGTTTAATTTGTGTACTGCAGGGTGGGAGTTCAGCGTATGTGCTGGATGGTGAGGTTTAGCTTATGTGCTGGAGGGTAGGGTAGGGGTTATCTTAAGTGCCGAAGGGTGAGGTTTAGCTTATGTGCTGGAGGATGAGGTTTAGCCTATGTGCTGGAGGATGAGGTTTAGCTTATGTGCTGGAGGATGAGGTTTAGCTTATGTGCTGGAGGATGAGGTTTAGCTTATGTGCTGGAGGATGAGGTTTAGCTTATGTGCTGGAGGATGAGGTTTAGCTTATGTGCTGGAGGATGAGGTTTGGCTTATGTGCTGGAGGGTGAGGCATTAGCTTGTGCACTAAATGGCAAGGGTTTAAATTGTACCATGTAGCCTATGGTAGCGGGAGGTAGGATGTGCTGAATCTGTCATGGACAGGTGTGTGTGTGTGTGTGTGTGTGTGTGTGTGTGTGTGTGTGTGTGTGTGTGTGTGTGTGTGTGTGTGTGTGTGTGTGTGTGTGTGTGTGTGTGTGTGTGTGTGTGTGTGTGTGTGTGTGTGCGTGCGCGCTGGAGAGAGTCGGGGGGTATTGCTTGTGGGCTGGAGGACGATGGTTTTAGCTTTTTTCCTACAGGTTGTGGGTGTAGATTGTGTGCAGGACAGTGGGGGCTTACAATATGTCCATGGGGTTGGGGATTTATAGAGTGTGTTGTTGTATGTGGAGTTATCTTATGCACATGAGAGTGGTCGTTTTGCTTGTCTGCACTGAAGGACAGTGTTTTAGCTTCTGTGCTGGAGTTTAATGGGTTTAGGTTGTCCTATGAATTGTGGGGGCCTCTGGATGATGAGATTTTGATTGTGTGCTCAAGGGTGGATTTTTAGCTTACATGCTGGAAGGCAAGGCTTACCAATATATATTTTATATTTCCTCTCCATGTGCATATATCTTGATTCTAGAACCTGACACTTTTGTCATCTTCTTGTTTGCTCAATAGAACGTTGGTAGACAACACCTCTGTGAGTTTGCCAAAGCAGAAGATCGAGTGGAGACCACAGGCTGAAGAACAGCTTCCCAGTCCAGTGTCTGCCTCACCACCGCCACTTGTGTCACCATCTACCATACCTGGCCAACCTTATCTACATTGCAGCACGACAGTGGTTACAAATATGCACAGGTTATAATGCTCTTGCTGTATATGCTCTGATTGAGTGTTGCTGTTGTCACTGCTCATGTTTATTTGGCCTTTCTCTCTCCATTCTTGCAGGATCAAGTCTTGCAGCAAAAGATGAATGATAAAGATAAAAAGCAAATGCGAGAAGGGACTGTTTGGCAGCTTTTTGAGTGGCAACAACGGCACAAGTTTCGATATGGTATTACAGCAGGGATTGGATCGGGTCAAGATGGTGCACTCTTAGGTATGGCAACCGTGCCTAACGTGCGACATGCGGCACCTCGGCGGGGTAAGCCGCACTCCATCTCCATTCCACCTTCCCCAATGGACCTTCCACCTCCCTCTGCGCCAAATAGTCATCGTACTGTGCAGCCTGGCTTCTTGTCTCTCCGGGCTCACTCGGCTCACGTTCTCACTGATCGAGGGCCAATGACTGGCTCAAACACGCTCGGAATGCGGAGCAATCCTGAAGAGCGTAGGAGACCACAGAGTCTTGGCGGAAAGGTAAGTTATTTTTTTACTTTTTTGGGGTGGCTTGAGGGTGGGATTTCCTGATGACATTTGTTTTTGGGGTTAAATCTACTATAAATGGACGAGATGTGTGTTGTGTTTGTGTTTGTGTTTGTGTTTGTGTTGTGTTGTGTTGTAATAAGTGATGTTGCATTCATGAGTTGACTGACTGCCTGGACGCAACTGAGGTTGTAGATCTACTGATGTACCATCTATTGATGTGGATCCATGATCGAGGTTGTGGATCTACTGATGTACCATCTATTGATGTGGATCCATGATCGAGGTTGTGGATCTACTGATGTACCATCTATTGACGTGGATCCATGATCGAGGTTGTGGATCCGCCGTTTGGAGAGGTCCTGGGCTGAAAGGATCGAAACCTCGAGGAAGAACGGTGCCCAGCTGATGATCCATGGAGTCGGGAACTAGTCAATTGCTTACAGGTTAAGGTTCTTGCTTTAGGTAGGGGAACTATGTTTGAGGTTTGCAATTTAAATAAAGTTGAATATGGGATGTTGTGAAATTAACATCATTTACAGCAATCCTTTAAATTATTGATATTTAAGTTTAGGAACAACCGATACCATACAATTAATTAAATGCATTTTTATATAAGAATTGGAAAAGAGAAATAAGAATTGAAAATCATAAGAGATAGAATTGTGAGGGACAAAAAAAACAACAAGGTGTGTGCCTGTGTGTGTGTGTGCCTGTGTGTGTGCCTGTGTGTGTGCCTGTGTGTGTGCCTGTGTGTGTGCCTGTGTGTGTGCCTGTGTGTGTGTCTGTGTGTGTGTCTGTGTCTGTGTCTGTGTCTGTGTGTGTGTCTGTCATGTTTTTTGCTCAGTTTTGCTGGAGCTTTCTGATGTGAAATGTGATACACCAAAATGATCGTCATGGCCTCCTGTGTTGATTAGGCTAATTAACTACAAAGTATCCGGAAGAATTCACATGCTTTAATCCCATGCGATATTGAGGTGTATAGAGCAGTTTAGTAGGTCCTTCCCCACTGGAATTCTAATTACCAAATAAGCAAAACAAGAAAGAGCAATCAGAGATTTCAGACCCTCGCCAGTACAGGTTTGTGTGGTCTATTTTGTGTGGTGCTTATTTTCTCCGCCACCAAAGGTGGATGGAGGTTATGTTTTCACCACTCTCTGTTTGTCTGTTTGTTACTTGCCGGAATAGATTCCGGCAAGTATGTTGGTTGGTTGGTTGGTTTATCTGTCTGTCTGTTTGTGCACAGTACTACATCTACATCATTGCACATAGCATCGCCATACTTTACACACATATTTGCCTTGCCCTGGAATAGACTGTGCCCAATTTTTAACTCTCTAGGCCCACAGTCAAGCTCAAGGTCACCCAAAACGTGAAAATCGTGACCGCAGCGTAAAGCCGGGGTGAGGCGGAGTGATACAGCGGAAGGATTCGACGGTTTAAATGAAGTTGCGATGAGGCGGATTGTCATTGGGACCTTCATCCTGATTTCGTTAACTCCGCCACCAAAGGTGGATGGAGGTTATGTTTTCACCCCTGTCTGTTTGTCCATTTGTTACTTGCCGGAATAGATTCCGGCGAGTATGTTGGTTGGTTTGTTCTTGCTGGAATAGATTCGCCGGAATAGATTTTGGGTGGTGAGGGGGCTTGAAGCCAGATTTTAATCTTACAGCTGCCATATTGGTGCTCGCCGTCACTGTGATGCGAAGTGAAAGACTCCTCAGAGCTGTCACATTCACAATCGCTATGTCGTACAGTCACGTGAAAAAGTAAGTACACCCCATGTAAAGTTTTGACTTTTTCAACATATTTCAACATACAGCTATTTGATCTTCATTTCAACAATAGTGACAGATAAAGGTGCTATAATATAACAAATATCATGAAACATTTACATTTTGTAGTCCATTGTATAATTTAAATAAACATAAATGCAAATTTCGCATGTGGAAAAAGTAAGTACACCCTTGGCTCTAATAGGTGGTATTGCCCCCTTTGGCAGGAAACCTCAAGTAGACGTTTCTTGTAACTGTCGAGCAGTCTCTGACATCGACTGGGATAAATTTTTGCCCACTCCTCCATGCAGAATTATTTCAGCTGTGCGATGTTGGAGGGGTTTCTTGCATGCACAGCTCGTTTCAAATCCCCCCACAACATCTCGATGGGATTTAGATCCGGGCTTTGACTTGGCCATTCCAGAACCCTCCATTTCTTTCTTTTCAGCCATTCCTTGGTGGATTTACTGCTATGTTTAGGGTCATTGTCATGTTGCAAGGTCCACCTTCGGTTGAGCTTCAACTTTCCGACAGATGGCCTCACATTATCATTAAGCACCCTCTGGTACAATGAAGAATTCATAGTGGATTCTATGATGGTGAGCTGCCCAGGCCCTGATGCAGCAAAGCTGCCCCAAACCATAATATTTCCACCACCGTGCTTTACAGTTGGTATCAGGTTCTTGTGGTCAAATGCTGTCTTTGGTTTTCGCCAAACATGTCTTCTGGTACTGTGGCCAAATAACTCTACCTTTGACTCATCTGTCCAGAGCACATTGTTCCAGAAGTGCTGGTCTTTGCCGAGGTGTTCATTGGCAAACTTTTGTCTTGCCCTGATGTTCTTTCTGGACAGCAAAGGTTTCCTCCTGGCACACCTCCAATGTAGATCAAATTTGTGCAGCCTCTTTCTAATCGTAGACTCGTGCACTTTGACATCAACAGTGGCAAGAGCTAACTGTAGGTCTCGTGATGACATTCTGCGGTTCTTAGAGACTTCTTTCAGCATCTTGCGGTCTGCTCTCGGGCTGAACTTGCTGGGGCGGCCTGGCCTGAACAAGTTGGCAGTTGTTTGGAATCTTCTCCACTTCTAGATGATCTTCCGAACAGTCGAATGATTGATTTCAAATTGTTTGGAGATCTTTTTAAATCCCTTCCCAGACTCGTAGGCATCTATAACCTTCTTTCTGAAGGCCTCAGAGAGCTCTTTTGATCTAGGCATGGTGACGCCGCACACTTCAACAACAAAGAGTAAACCAAACTAAATGTCTGAGGTTTAAATAAGACAGGTTCCTCCAAGATCCTCTCTAACGATGTTCTAATCATTTGCACCTGAGCTGGTGCACCTGATTCTAATTTTAGGTATTTGAAGTAGTGATAAATGTAGGGGTGTACTTACTTTTTCCACATGCAAAATTTGCATTTATGTTTATTTAAATTATACAATGGACTACAAAATGTAAATGTTTCATGATATTTGTTATATTATATCACCTTTATCTATCAATATTGTTGAAATGAAGATGAAATAGCTGTATGTTGAAATATGTTGAAAAAGTCAAAACTTTACATGGGGTGTACTTACTTTTTCACGTGACTGTATGTACTCCTGATACGTGTTTCCTTCATTGTAAAAACTACCATGTCAACAGTTAAAAGGATTTTGAGCCAATAGGTGTTACGGCCTTGGCAAGATCGATGGAGACAGCGATCTGTTAGCTTATACACCGCCCAAATAGCTATGTGGAATTCTCTCATGTGGAGATTAAGCCCACATCTTTTGAACTTTGGCCGAGGTCATTATTTACTTTTTATGATGTTTATATACGAATCAAAAAGAAGATAATTGGTTTTGGGTCGTCCAGTAATGAATATATGTTGTTCCCCATGGGGGTGTACTTAACAATGAGACATGTTTAAGTTTTTTTTCATGGAGCGGTTTCGGAGATATAGAGGAGCAAAGTTTCCGTTTTTTCCCAAGATGGCTCCCAAGACGCCACCAGGACATTACCACCTGACATATGATGTCATAATTTTAATTAAATTTTTTTACAGGAGGAGGTGCTCCTGTGGTGAAAATGTCTTGGCAATCGGACGAACATTTGCAGAGAAAAGCATACTCACGTTCTGTGCGGACAAACAAATAGACAGACAAACAAACAAACGGACCCAAATGCAATACCCTCTAATCTGGCGAGGGTATTAACAAAAAGAATGATAATATTGTCACAAAGGATATATTAATTAATACGAATAAGTAATAATATTGAACAGCAACAATAATCGTTGTATCATCTGGCAATAATATTAACGAACGAACGTATAATCCCCCCACCCTCCTCCCCGCTCTGGCCCAAGCACATCTGGGCTTGGTGAAAGGCAAGTTAATGCTAAGGGGGGAGGGGAAGGGGGAGCGGAAGGGGGAGGGGAAGGGGGAGGGGGAAAAGGGAGGGGAGGGGGAAAAGGGAGGGGAGGAGGGAGGGGGGGGGGGGAGGGAAGGGGGAGGGAAGGGGAGGGCCATTCAACAATGACGTTGCAGTTCTCATGGTCGGAGAGCAGCACAACAATCGCGACATCATCCTGAATCTTCGCAACAGCACGAAGCGGATTTTGGAGACTCACCGATCCTGTGACGCCCTCCAGTACTGGCGTTGCCGGGTGGGGGGAGGGAGACCCGTACATTCCCAACCCGTACATTCGCCCTCTCGACTCAAGCTCACTCAGACAAAAGCCTCGCACAAATTACACCGTGAAGACCCAATGGCCACGTCTATGCCACAAATCAAGTACGTGAGCGAGTCGGGCCCACTGAATTGAAAATATATAGAACGCTCATACTCCGTGAAAAGTGAAGCCAACTGGCGGCAGGGATGGAATAACTCACATTATTTCAACCTGAGGTGTTTCACCTCGCTCCGGTGGATTTACCTGCCGATGCGCTTATTACTTGGATTTGTCCCAATGGAGCAAGGTGATTAAGAGGTCAAAGGATACCAGAGTCAACGACTCTGAAGTTCAGCTACATCTTAGTTCAGCCACAGCTAAATACAACACAAACTATACATGAATAGGCTAACAACGGTACGTTAACATTTTTTTTTTTAAACTTTACTTTAAACACTTATTGCAGACTCATGCGGCACACTCAATTGATTGTGCTTATTCGGAACATCACGTGATCGCTCTGAGCGAATCAGCGCGCTGCTCTGCCACCGGTCAGAATCCGTGTATAATATTCCTCGCTGAAAAAAAATCTATGTGAAACATGCTACTATCTATGCTAAATCATGCGAAATCATGCTAAATGCTAATCATGCTAAAATAAAATCCATGCTACTTGCTGGCGGCAAGGAACATCACGTGATCGCGTCACGAACATCATTCGTGATCACGTCATCACGTGATCGTGATCGTCATCAATGAGCGTGAATGAGCGAATCAGCGCGCTGCTCTGCCACCGATTCAGATTCGCTGAAAAAAAATATGGATCTAAAGATGAAAGGAAAAAAAACCCTATGTGGTGTGAATGGCAATGTTCCTTGCTGAAATGTGAAAAAACGCAATCGCTTTTCGCTCTGAAATACGTGCGAACGCGTAACTGAGTTAATGGCGGCAAGGAACATCACGTGATCGCTCTGAGCGAATCAGTGCGCTGCTCTGCCACCGGTCAGATTCCGTGCATAATATTCCTCGCTGAAATGCGCTGAGGTAAAAATATGGTAAAAAAAAATTATGAAATAAATTTTTAGGTCAGCCATGTTCTTCCCAGGCTCAATGGCCATGTCTGTGCCAAATATCAAGTACGTGAGCCTCTCCGTTTAGGAGTCTATCGGTAACATTACACACACACACACACACACACACACACACACACAAACTGTGTTTTATTTATATATATATATATATATATATATATATATATATACACACACACACACAGTCGTGGCTGAAAATATTGGCACCCTTGCACTTTTTCAAAGAACTCACAATTTTCTCCAAAACATAAGTTGAAATTGACAAAAGTATTTAGGTCTCCACAATTCTTTATTTCACTATTAATATTACAGAACCTTTGTTTTTGATTCAGAACTTAATATGTCGTACTAAAATACACCATTTGTGTCCGTCTGTCTGATGAATTTTTGATGCCAATACATTCTGTCGTTACTTATCCAATCTCAACCAAACTTGACAGGATGACGAAGGGTGACACAATGAAGGTTGTAGCGCATTCATTTGCCCCCCTCCCCAAGGGTTTTTTTTCCCCCAGAGTGAGTTTTCCCGCCATTGCCGTCAATGGGGTTGCATGTTGAGGTGTATATAAATATTAAATTAGCTTTATCGTGGCGTATTTCCAAAGAAGATTTGTCGTGGCGTTTTTCCAAAGACGCTTTTAATAACAAAATTAATGATAATCGCATATTGTTAATGTTATTACAAAACAATGTTAATATTAATAATGTCCCACTTCCCCAAGGCGTTTGTCCTGCAGTGATAACGTGGAAAAATAGCTTATAGTTACAATGGCCTTTCCGTGGGAGCAACGGCTTGTACAGGAAGTAAAAATATTATAAACCACAAACACGTATGCTTAGCTTTTTAAACAGTCGCTAATGCTGTTTATATAACACGAAATGAAGAAATTTGGAGGAATCCCGACATCCGTGAAGTAAGGTTTACTTACAGAACTGAGCGAAGATCTACTGTACTCTATATAACCCACGAATGTTGGGTTAATAACATGGCCCTTTCTGCCGGGACACTACCGTGGCATTTTTCGTGGCGAACTTTTGAAACTCGCTCCTGCTGTTTCATACGAAACTGAAAGGGACAAGCTCGGGTTGTGCTCCTTTACCAAGCAGCTAGCTCGCGCTTGCCAAGCCAGCCGTTCCTTAACGGTTTTGAATGGAGTGCTTGCTCAAATGCGAAAACCACTTGGCGATCTCTTCACAAGAAACTTGGTAAATGAACACACACCCAATGTTCTTGAGACCCGCCCATTGATCGACTGTAATCTATATACCCCAAAGAGGAATGACCCTTCCTGCCCCTCCCGGAGTCTGCGGGTGTACTCGTCCTTTTAAATCAGAAAATAAAAAGAAATGGCATTGACAAAATAATTGACACCCTAGACTTATTATTTGGTAGCACAGCCTTTGGACAAAGTAACTGCAGTCAAGCGCTTCCTATAGCCATGAATGAGCTTCCTACACCTCTCTACTGGCAGGTTGGCCCACTCTTCATGTGCAAACTGCTCCAGTTCTCCCAGATTTGATGGGTGCCTTCTCCCAAATGCTGTTTTCAAATCTCCCCACAGATGTTCAATGGGATTTAGATCTGGATTCATTGCTAGCCACTTCAGACGTCCAGCGTTTTGTCTTGAGCCATTCCTGGGTGCTTTTTGAAGTGTGATTGGGGTTATTGTCCTGCTGCAAGACCCATGACCTTCGACGGAGACTAAGCTTTCTGACACTGGGTTGAACATTGCGCTCCAAAATGCTTTGGTAATCTCCTGATTTCATGATGCCATGCACACATTCAAGGTACCCAGTGCCAGAGGCATCACAGCAGCCCCAAAACATCACTGATCCTCCTCCATGTTTGACTTCTTTTTTTTTTTTTTGTATACAGAATTGAGGCTCGTGAAAGACCTAACATTTATCACACAAACAAATCAAACAGACAAACAAAATATATAAAAAGAGGGAGCGGTAGACAAGATGGGGAGAGAAGGGGAAGCACACAAACACAACATTTGAGAGCAGGGACATCGGGAGATGTGTGGGAGGGAGAGGGCTTGTGGGGAGGAGGCGTGGGAAGGGGGAGTGGGAGAAGTATAAAACACAAGGACACCAAGGACTTCCAGAAAAGAAGTTGGTATTTCAAAAAAGTGGATTTGGGGTGAAATTAGAGGGGGTAGAAAAGATCAAGGTTTTGGACAGGGGAAGATAAGAGATGGTGGTGAACAGCTGTTTTAAAGACCTGGAGGGAGGAGTGGGATTGAAGAGAGTGAGGGAGTTTGTTCCAGAGGTGGGAGAAAAGAGGAATGAAGGAGTGAAGGTGAGCAGAGAGTCTTGATTTTGGCAGTTTTAACCATAAGAGGGTTGCAGGCAGATCTTGTGCGACCTGCAGGAATATTTGAGGGACAGAGCCCAGAGAGAGCTGGGGGGGGGGGGGGGGCAAGGCCGGAGAGGAGTCTGTAGAAGACCGAAAGACCACCAACCTGCCTGCGGTGAGTGAGTGAAAGGCCCTCGGAGTTAGCTTCATCGCTGGAGATTCCAATGATTCTGAACGCTTTGGTTTCAACAGCGTGAAGACGAGCTAGGTGTGAGGCAGGAGCACCAGCCCAGAGGGGAGAGCAGTATTCCATTGAGCTGCGGATGAAAGCCTTGTATGTGGTGAGAAGCTCAGGTGTGCCAAGGAAGGACTTCGCACGACGGAGGATGCCCAGTCGGCGACTGGCTTTGGAGGCCAGATTTGAAATGTGGTTTTCCCAGGAAAGATCATTGCAGATCGTGAGACCCAAAACTTGAGTGACAGAACTTCTTGGGGAGGATTATTCAGAAAGTGGATGGGAGGGTTGTCCAGTTGGTCTTTTCGGAGAGATATCGTAAGAGTGTGAGATTTGTCAGGATTGAAAGACATGTTCCACTTGTTTGCCCAGTCTGTGATTTTGTCCAGGTCTGCAGAGAGTGAGGAGGCTGCAGACTGCCGATCTGAGGGATGAGAAATGGAGCGGCAGAGAGTAGAGTCATCAGCAAAGAGATAGAGAGGATTTTCAAGAGAGTCAGAGAGATCATTGATGAAGACCAGAAAAATCACAGGGCCCAGAACACTGCCTTTGGGAACTCCAGCCTGAGCAGGAAGAGGAGATGAGAGAAACCCATTCAGGGCCACACGTTGACTACGATTACAGAGGAAGTCCGCCAGCCATGTGTGGAGATTTCCATGGATACCAAAGGAGGAGAGTTTGGTGAGCAGAGCAGGGTGCCAGACCGTATCGAAGGCACGTGATATGTCAAGGGAGACGGCTCTAATTTCCTGTTTGGCATTGAGGACCTCCATCCATTGTTGAGAAAGCAGAAGCAACATGTCCAGAGTAGAGTGACCTGGTCTGAAACCAAATTGATGATCAGAGATCAAGCCATTGGAGAAGAGGAAAGATTTCATATCCGAAGCAATGATGGATTCCATGACTTTGCTGATAATTGGGAGAAGCCTGATTGGTCTGTAGTTGCTAGGATCTGTTTTTGCACCTTTTTTGTGCAAAGCGGTGATGTTGGCTGATTTCCAAGCAGATGGCAGATGACCTTGAGCAAAAGAGAGGGTGAATAGAACAGAGAGAGGGAGTGAAAGAGCGGAAGAACAGGATTTTAGGACCCGTGGGCTGATGCCTTCAGGTCCAGTTGCAGAATCAGAATCAGAATCAGAATCAGAGTCGAGGGTTGACAGAAACTTTTCCACCTTGTCAGGAGGAAAGGACACAGAGTCCAGGAGCAGCTGGGTACGACTGGGTATGGTGGGTACAGAGAGGGATGGGTTTGGGACACAACATTTAGAGGCAAACACAGAGGTGAGGCATTCAGCTTTTTCATTTGCGGAGTCAGCTGTGTAGCCGTTTGAGGTGAGGGAGGGGATAGAGGGGGAACAGACACCAGAAACAGATTTGACCAGATACCACCAGGATTTGGAAGAGGGAGACAGATAAGAGAGTTCGGTTTTGAGAACGGAGAGATATTGTTTCCTGGCTCTCCTGAGGGTGGACACACACTTGTTTCGGGCTTTGTGAAAGGAAATGAGATTTCCTTCCATTGGATTTGCTTTCCAGGAGACGAAGGCAAGTTGTTTCTTGGCAACAGCCTCACCACAAGATTCCGTGTACCATGGATGGGAGGAAGGGTATGACAACTGAAGACGAGATGGGATAAATCTGTTCATGAGAGAGAGCAATTTACTTTGGAAGAATTCCCAGGATGAGTTGATGTCAGAGGCGGTAGAGATGGGAGACCAGTCCAGATGATTGATGGCTGCTTGACGACCGTGCCAGTTGGCCTGAGTGAAATGCCAGACTGGTCGATGCTGAGGAGGCTCTCTGGGAATGGTCAGAGAGATGTCCACTTTAACAAGCACATGATCAGATGAGTCGATTGGAGCAGAAGAAGAGCAGCAGACATTTTCAGGGAAGTTCGTCGTAACCAAGTCCAGAAGAGAAGATGCTCCGCTGACTGAGATCTGGGTCGGGAAATTGACAGATTGTGTCGGTCCCAGTGAGTCGCAGAAGTCCTTTGCTGAGGAGCCATGGCTGGTGAGAGAGGTACCCACACCCAGCCAACTAGCATGCTGACAATTGAAATCACCATATATGAGGAAGAGAGATTTGGGATGGGTAGATTTTTTTTTTTTTTTTTTTTTTTTTTTTTTTGTATACAAGGTCGAGGCTCGTGAAAGAGCGAACATTAATCACACAGAAAGACAAACCGACACATAAAACATATAACATAGGGAGCGGTAGACAAGATGGGGAGAGAGGGGGAAGGACACAAACACAACATTTGAGAGCAGGGACCGAGAGACATGGAGACATCGAGAGATCTGAGAGAGGGCGAGGGCTTTAGGGGGGGGGGGGGCGTGGGAAGGGGGCGGTGGGAGAGGTATAAAACATATGGACACTGCCAGGACTTCCAGGAAAGAAGTTGGAATTTCAAACAAGGTGGATCTGGGGTGAATTAGCGGGGGTAGAAAAGATCAAGGTTTTGGATGGGGGAAGATAAGAGATGGTGGTGAACAGCTGTTTTAAAGACCTGGAGGGAGGAGTGGGATTGAAGGGAGTGAGGGAGTTTGTTCCAGAGGCGGGAGAAAAGAGGAATGAAAGAGTGAAGGTGAGCAGAGAGCCGAGATTTCGGCAGTTTAACCATCAGAGGGTTGCTGGCAGATCTTGTGCGACCTGTAGGAATATTTGGGGGACAGAGCACAGAGAGAGCTGGGGGTGCAAGGCCGGAGAGGAGTCGGTAGAAGACAGAAAGACCACCTACCTGCCTGCGGTGAGTGAGTGAAAGGCCCTCAGAGATAGCTTCATCGCGGGAGATTCCAATAATTCTGAAAGCTTTGGTTTCAACAGCGTGAAGCCGAGCTAGGTGTGAGGCAGGAGCACCGGCCCATAGGGGAGAACAGTATTCCATTGAGCTGCGGATGAAAGCCTTGTATGTGGTGAGGAGCTCAGGTGTGCCGAGGAAGGACTTCGCACGACGGAGGATGCCCAGTCGGCGACTGGCTTTGGAGGCCAGCTTGGAAATGTGGTTTTCCCAAGAAAGATCATGGCAGATAGTGAGACCCAAAATCTTGAGCGACAGAACTTCTTGGAGAGGATTGTTGAGAAAGTAGATGGGAGGGTTGTCCAGTCGATCTTTTCGGAGAGACATAGTAAGAGTGTGAGATTTGTCAGGATTGAAAGACATGTTCCACTTGTTTGACCAGTCTGTGATTTTGTCCAGGTCTTCAGAGAGTGAGGAGGCAGCAGACTGCCGATCTGAGGGAAGAGGAATGGAGCGGCAGAGAGTGGAGTCATCAGCAAAGAGATAGAGAGGATTTTCGAGAGAGTCAGAGAGATCATTGATGAAGACCAGAAAAAGCACGGGGCCCAGAACACTGCCTTGGGGAACTCCAGCCTGAACAGGAAGAGGAGATGAGAGAAACCCATTCAGGGCCACACGTTGACGACGACTAGAGAGGAAGTCCGCCAGCCATGCGTGGAGATTTCCATGGATACCAAAGGAGGAGAGTTTGGTGAGCAGAGCGGGGTGCCAGACCGTGTCGAAGGCACGTGATATGTCGAGGGAGACAGCTCTAATTTCCTGCTTGGCATTGAGGACCTCCATCCATTGTTGAGACAGCAGAAGCAGCATGTCCAGAGTAGAGTGACCTGGTCTGAAACCAAATTGATGATCAGAGATCAAGCCATTGGAGAAGAGGAAAGATTTCATATCCGAAGCAATGATGGATTCCATGACTTTGCTGATAATTGGGAGAAGGCTGATTGGTCTGTAGTTGCTAGGATCTGTTTTTGCACCTTTTTTGTGCAAAGCGGTGATGTTGGCTGATTTCCAAGCAGATGGCAGTTGACCTTGAGCAAAAGAGAGGGTGAAGAGAACAGAGAGAGGGTGAGATAGAGCAGCAGAGCAGGATTTTAGGACCCGTGGGCTGATGCCGTCGGGTCCAGTTGCAGAATCAGAGTCGAGGGTTGACAGAAACTTTTCCACCTTGTCAGGAGGAAAGGACACGGAGTCCAGGAGCAGCAGGGTACGACTGGGTATGGTGGGTACAGAGAGGGATGGGTTTGGGACACAAGATTTAGAGGCAAACACAGAGTTGAGGCATTCAGCTTTTTCACGTGCGGAGTCAGCTGTGTAGCCGTTTGAGGTAAGGGAGGGGATGGAGGGGGAACAAACACCAGAAACGGATTTGACCAGACGCCACCAGGATTTGGAAGAGGGAGACAGATAAGAGAGTTCGGTCTTGAGAACGGAGAGATATTGTTTCCTGGCTCTCCTGAGGGTGGACACACACTTGTTTCGGGCTTTGTGAAAGGAAATGAGATTTCCTTCCGTTGGATTTGCTTTCCAGGAGACGAAGGCAAGTTGTTTCTGGGCAACAGCCTCACCACAAGATTCCGTGTACCATGGACGGGAGGAAGGGTAAGACAACTGAAGACGAGATGGGATAAATCTGTGCATGAGAGAGAGCAATTTACTTTGGAAGAATTCCCAGGATGAGTTGATGTCAGAGGTGGTAGAAATGGGAGACCAGTCCAGATGATTGATGGCTGCTTGAAGACCGTGCCAGTTGGCCTGAGTGAAATGCCAGACTCGTCGACGCTGAGCAGGCTCCCTGAGGATGGTCAGAGAGATGTCCACTTTAACAAGGACATGATCAGATGATCCGATCGGAGCAGAAGAAGAGCAGCAGACATTTTCAGGGAAGTTAGTCATAACCAAGTCCAGAAGAGAAGATGTTCCGTTGACTGAGATCCGGGTCGGGAAATTGACAGATTGTGTCAGTCCCAGTGAGTCGCAGAAGTCCTTTGCTGAGGAGCCATGGCTGGTGAGAGAGGTACCCACACCCAGCCAACTGGCATGATGACAGTTGAAATCACCACATATGAGGAAGAGAGAGTTGGGATGAGTAGATAGAAGTTGGTCCATATCATCAGACAGCGAGATGTAGATGGAGTCATCACTGTTTGGTGGACGGTACAACACACATATGAACAAGAGGTGGGAGCGAAGGGGAAGCCGTAGCCAGAGGTATTCCTGGGGGTGAGGTGGAGAGAGTGCAGTGCAGAAGTTGGTCCATATTATCAGACAGCGAGATGTAGATGGAGTCATCACTGTTTGGGGGACGGTACAACACACATATGAACAAAAGGTGGGAGCGAAGGGGAAGCCGTAGTCAGAGGTATTCCTGGGGGTGAGGTGGAGAGAGGGCAGTGCAGGGCGAGTGAGGAAGAGAGTTTTTTTTTATAAGGATAGCAACCCCACCCCCAGGACAAGGCTCAGGTCTATCATACCAGAGGAGGGAGTAACCTGGGAGAGATACCAAGGAATCAGAGACATCGTGAAGGAGGAAAGTTTCTGTTAAACAGATCACGTCTGGTTTGTCAGAAGCAACCTGTATGGAGAGATCAGTCAAGTTTGAGCGAAGGCCCCAGATGTTTGAGGTGCATACCGTTAATGAAGAGGAAGGTGGAGCATCGGATACAGAACGGGGGGGGGGGGGGGGAGGGGTAGGGTAAGATGTGGAAGAGGAGGAAGAGGTAGGGAGAGCTGTTGAAGGTGTGTCAGAGATTTCAGAATAGCTTGGAGAAAGGGAAGGATGGGGTGGACAAAAGGTTTGATGGTGATTGGGTGAGGCACAGTGAGGTGTTATTTGAGGAGGGGGAAGAGTGAGGCAGAAGGTTGGGGGAGATTAATGTGAAAGTTGGAAGGGGGAAGAAGTGGGGAGGACGCTTTGAGGAGGAGGGGTGAGAGGGGAGTCCAGGAGGGGAGGGGTGAGGGAGAATCTTGGAGGGGAGGGGTGTGGGGGTAGTTTAGGAGGGGAGGGGTGTGGGGGTAGTTTAGGAGGGAAGGGGCAAGGGGGGAGATTTGAAAGGGATGGGTGATGGGAAGGATTTGGAGGGGCAAGGGAGAAGATTTGAAAGGGATGGGTGATGGGGAAAATTTGGAGGGGAGGGGCAAGGGGGAAGATTTGAAAGAGATGGGTGATGGGGAAGATTTGGAGGGGAGGGGCAAGGGGGTAGATTTGGAGGGGAGGGGTGATGGGGAAATTTTGGAGGGATGGGGTGATGGGGAAGATTTGGAGGGGAGGGGTGAGATTGGATTTTAGAAAGTGTACGATTAATGGAAAATGAACATTTATTGCAAAATGAGTTTCTTGTGACCTTCAAGTCAAAAATACGTTTGAGGACGCTGGAGGAGGGGTGGAGTGCAGGAGAGTTTCGGGAATGTAGAAAAGAGGAACTGTAAGAGATGGTATTTTTTTTTGGAATGAATAGATTTGGTGAGAAAGTCGAAAGCATCCTTTTATAGAAGAAGAAGAAAAAGGTGTTATCATATACGACAAAATACAGTACTTCAGGTGAAAGTTTAAACATTTTTAAATTGAGCAGTGAAAACTATCTGGGGAAACGGAAAATGGAAATGGGGGTGAAACATGTGATCGAAGAACAAACGAACAAACAAGAACAACGAATAAACGAATAAGAACAACGAATAAGAACAGAGAAGGAAATATTCTTTTTGGGGTTTTTTTTTTTTTTTTTTTTTTTTTTTTTTTTGAGTTGAGATTTTAAACAAGGAAGTATGCGGTGAAAGACTGGGACAAAGATAGAGAACGAAAGTAATTGCAGCACAATCGACGGACCGCTGAGAGAAAAACAAAGCCTCAAGGTAGGACACGGTAGCCTACTAGGCCTCAAAAGACGCGACACTAATTAACCGACGATTTTGTATACAAGTATGAAAAATTAACACCGAGAATCTTATTAAGGGCACACTATAGGTACACACAACCCTGGTGTTGGGCTAGCGGCTAGGGTGCCAGCTTAGGATCCAAGGATCCTGGGTTCGAATCCCGGTCGATCGCTGAATTAACGCCAGGGGGGTTGACTCAGCCTGTCATCCTTCCGAGGTCGGCAAATTGAGTACCAGTTCACTGGTAATTCCCTGCTTGTCGTAAAAGGCGACAAACAGGGTTGGCGGCAGGAAGGGCATCCGGCCGTAAAACATTGCTTCAAAAAGGGGACCAAAAAACAACAACAACCACGGTCCCCGAAAAGGCCAACCCCCGCTTTGCGGGGAAAAATGGCCTCTAAACGGTGGTTTATAGGTACACACACCGAAAGATAAATACAGTTTCGACAAAAACACAATTGTGAAAAATTACTTAACTTCGCATGCGTGAGCGCATGGACAGCTTCGAAAAGACGTGACCTCGCCAACAAAGATCTCGCGAGATCAAACTCGCGAGATCAAACTCGATCACGAGACTGTAGGGAAGGTGTTCTTTTCTCTGAAGTCATTTTGTTTTCTGTAAACATGGAGATGATGTGCTTTAAAAAAATCTTAATTTGGTCTAATCTATCCACAGGACATTCTCCCAGAAGGATTTTGGCTTGTTCCGGTGTGTTTTGGAAAACTCCAGTCGAGCTTTCTTATGTCTCTCTCTCAGCGGTGGGCTCCTATCATAGACCCCCCCCCCCTTTCATTGAGTGGGCGACCGATGGTGCGATTTGAAACTGTCGTACCTTGTGTCTGAAGGTCTCAGCTTGAATCTGTTTGGCAGTAGATCGAGGTGTTTTATTTTGATGCCACGTCCAGGCAGGTTGGTTACAGTGCCATGGGCCTTAACCTTCCTGGTAACATTGTGTACGATGGACACAGGAACATTAAGGTCTCTGGAGATGGACTTGTAGCCTTGGAATTGTCCATGCTTGGCTACAATCTTGTGTCTGACCTCCTCAGACATTCTCTGGTTTTCTTTCTTTTCTCCATGCTCATTGCGGTCCACACAGTGACACAAAACAGCAGAATGACTCCTTTTCTCTATTCAAACAGGTTGAATGAGTGATTTTTATATTGCAGGCACCTGTACCTCACCACAGGTGAGTTCAATTCCAAAGTAAAGGAGAATCACCTGCTTGAAATCTAATTATTTCTAACAACTTCTAAAAGGTGCCAATAATATTATCCAGGCCATTTTAGGTTTCTGTGTGGAATAAGATTTAGTATTTTTTTTTCAGCTTTTTTTGTTTTGTTCCACTCCAAACCAAATAAATACATTTGCGGATACCAAAATATTTTTTTATTTCAACAATTTTCTGGAAGAAATGGTGCGTTATTTGAAAAAGGTGCAAGGGTTCCAATATTTTTGGCCACGACCGAGTATATAAATATATATGATAACATCGGGCGAAGAGTTCAATGGTAAAACATCGAGTAAAGACAGAAGATCGCAATGATTGAGAAAAGACGTGAAAACAAGGGAAAGTATTTGTTTTGTTCAGGATGACAAGCTATAATCTGTGACTTTAAGTAAACATTAAATAATCATCTAGTTCCTGCTTTCGAAGCTTTTCAGCTCAAGTAAACCTTTGACATGAAATTCCACAGGCCCTCTCGAAATAGAAACAGGTAGATTATTATTTCTGCAACGTGAGAACTGGAGAGGATAGTAATTATCTTGATCTCTTCACTTTATGCAGGTCAGAGGCGGCATTGAGGGAAAGGTTTACTCTGAGTGCGTTTGAGCCTTTCGACAACAACCCATACGTGTCGGACGCCCTCCTCACCCCCGTCTTGTTCGTCACATCTCTGCTTTCTTGCAGTGCCTTTGTTAAAAGAGCTTGGCGAAGATCTTTGGGTAGCTTGGGGTTTGACCTGACATTTGTGTCACGGCCATTTGTGCCTGGCATGTCACACAAAATGCAATGAAATATAACACGTCCTCTATGTAAGGTCATTTTGGTGTCCATTATTAGAACCCACAAGTCCCCTCCACCACCCTAGTGAAATGAACTTTTTCTATCCGAAGGATTTGTTGTGGATAATAATTTCTGCCTGTCAGTTGTGTATTCATGTGTGCTGTTCGACTATTCCTTAATATATTTTGTGCAACGGGAAAGATATACCTGCTTGTGATCGACAAAATATTTGATAAAGGAAATATTTTTGATTTTTCCCAGGACTTTTAGATCCTTCCTGTTGAGATCTGTTTTCCAGCTACAGAGTGGTTTACCAGTGTGTGGAGCTTGCAGGGACAGTCGAGATTAGTCTATAATGGCAGCAGGCATTGAGCCATGTTCAACACCACTTTGTGCAATTTCAGGATCTTCTCTCATAGCATTCATGTCCACTTTAGATCCTCAGCCATTTCGACACAACCAGGGGGTCTCTTTCAAAACATGTTAAACACTATGGGAGTCCCATGTTATTGGTTAACTATTTCCCATTTCACAGGCGCATATCTTTTCATCTCTCTGTAGGTCCATATTTTGCTCCTTTTTGTTCCTTTTTGTTATTGATGTTTCAATTTCTTCAATGTAAACCCCTCGCCTCTACCTTCTGCCCCCACCTCCCTGCTGCTCCTCACTGTGGCTGATTTTGAAATTCCCCTTTGTGTTTCTAACAGTGGGGTAATAGCAAACCATCTCTGGTGAGATCTTCCTCCATGAGTGACAAGGTGAGCCAAGCTCGACATGAAGTATGTCTGGCAAGAAATGTCATCCGGCCATCCATTCGTTAGTTGCACAGTGCACGTCTCCTTATGAAGTCTGACACTTATTTCACAAAAGTGAGGATTGCATGCGACAAAACACGTTGCATTAAAGAATGAATCAATTGGCTTGCATACTTGGAGGAAGAATAAGGAAATTTAGATACAAAGGAAATGATGTGGTCTATTCTGTCTGTACCACATTGAAACCCAGGCATTTATTTTATTTTTTTTTGTATACAGAATCGAGGCTCGTGAAAGAGCTAACATTTATCACACAAACAAATCAAACAGACAAACAAAATATATTAAAAGAGGGAGTGGTAGACAAGATGGGGAGAGAAGGGGAAGGAGAGAAGGGAAGGGGAATTTTGACATTGATCCAAGTGAAATAGTGATAGCCCTTCAATTTGGCAGGCGAGACATCAGGTGAGAAAATAAGGAATAGTTGGAATTGTAATACAAGTGCATTTTATTCATAATACAGGATAAAAATGTGAACTATCGGGGATGTTCGTTACATTATGGAACTATTGAATACAGACAACCACATTATATATGTCTGAATTATTTGTGGTTGTGGTTGTCGTTGTATTCCAGATAAACCTTAAATGTGTGTGATGTGGGTTCCCATTGCAGGCTCAATCTGTACGTACTGATGGCAATTCCTTTTTGGTGGAGGAGCAAGACATTGAGGTGTGTGTAATTACGACATACTTTTGGGACCTTCTATCACATTCAATATCGGCATGAAATCCATTTCAATGTGAATACTTTGGTTTTATTATTTCTTGTTTTATCCAGAGAGAGCGAGGGTAAAGTTGAACCAATAAACCATGCGGCTATTGTGGCTATGAAAATATTCCTATAAAAGGCTTTATTAAAAAAATTATATATTTATATACAGTCACGTGAAAAAGTAAGTACACCCCATGTAAAGTTTTGACTTTTTCAACATATTTCAACATACAGCTATTTGATCTTCATTTCAACAATATTGATAGATAAAGGTGATATATAACAAATATCATGAAACATTTACATTTTGTAGTCCATTGTATAATTTAAATAAACATAAATGCAAATTTTGCCTGTGGAAAAAGTAAGTACACCCTTGGCTCTAATAGGTGGTATTGCCCCCTTTGGCAGAAACAACCTCAAGTAGGCGTTTCTTATAACTGTCTACCAGTCTCTGACATCGACTGGCAGAAATTTTTGCCCACTCCTCCATGCAGAATTCTTTCAGCTGTGCGATGTTTGAGGGGTTTCTTGCATGCACAGCCCGTTTCAAATCCCCCCACAACATCTCGATGGGATTTAGATCCGGGCTTTGACTTGGCCATTCCAGAACCCTCCATTTCTTTCTTTTCAGCCATTCCTTGGTGGATTTACTGGTATGTTTAGGGTCATTGTCATGTTGCAAGGTCCACCTTCGGTTGAGCTTCAACTTTCCGACAGATGGCCTCACATTATCCTCAAGCACCCTCTGGTACAATGAAGAATTAATAGTGGATTATATGATGGTGAGCTGCCCAGGCCCTGATGCAGCAAAGCTGCCCCAAACCATAATATTTCCACCACCGTGCTTTACAGTTGGTATCAGGTTCTTGTGGTCAAATGCTGTCTTTGGTTTTCGCCAAACATGCCTTCTGGTACTGTGGCCAAATAGCTCTACCTTTGACTCATCTGTCCAGAGCACATTGTTCCAGAAGTGCTGGTCTTTGCCTTGGTGTTCATTGGCAAACTTTAGTCTTGCCCTGATGTTCTTTCTGGACAGCAAAGGTTTCCTCCTGGCACACCTCCCATGTAGATCAAATTTGTGCAGCCTCTTTCTAATGGTACACTCATGCACTTTGACATCAACAGTGGCAAGAGCTACCTGTCGGTCCCGTGATGACATTCTGGGGTTCTTAGAGACTTCTTTCAGCATGTTGCTGTCTGCTCTTGGGCTGAACTTGCTGGGGCGGCCTGGCCTGAACAAGTTGGCAG
Organism: Myxine glutinosa; assembly: GCF_964187855.1. Lineage (NCBI taxonomy): Eukaryota > Metazoa > Chordata > Myxini > Myxiniformes > Myxinidae > Myxine > Myxine glutinosa. Next base: position 29,302,780 of record NC_136268.1, on the reverse strand, counting down.
TTGTTTGGAAACTTCTCCACTTGTAGATGATCTTCTGGACAGTCGAATGATTGATTTCAAATTGTTTGGAGATCTTTTTATATCGCTTACCAGACTCGTAGGCATCTATAACCTTCTTTCTGAAGGCCCCAGAGAGCTCTTTTGATCTAGGCATGGTGATGCCACACACTTCAACAACAAAGAGCAAACCAAACTAAATGTCTGAGGTTTAAATAAGACAGGTTCCTCCAAGATCCTCTCTAACGATGTTATAATCATTAGCACCTGAGCTGGTGAACCTGATTCTAATTTTAGGTATTTGAAGTAGTGATAAATGTCGGGGTGTACTTACTTTTTCCACATGCGAAATTTGCATTTATGTTTATTTAAATTATACAATGGACTACAAAATGTAAATGTTTCATGATATTTGTTATATTATATCACCTTTATCTATCAATATTGTTGAAATGAAGATCAAATAGCTGTATGTTGAAATATGTTGAAAAAGTCAAAACTTTACATGGGGTGTGCTTACTTTTTCACGTGACTGTATATACTAGCCGAAAGCACCCGGTGTTGCCCGGGCTCTTTTTGAATGAATTTACTACTATAATTCAGCTGTTACTCGTGGCTGTGGATGATTGACTACTATAATTCAGCTCAGCTTTTAATTGCGAAATGGGCTCGGCCTGGCCGAGGCGGGCCTCGCCACCGAGCCTATAACCTTCCCGGGGCCTGTCCTCACATTTTTGGTTCTTTTTTAATGCATTTACTCAAGGCTAACCCCCGCTCTAGCAGGGAAAATGGCCTTTAAAATGCATGTTGTGTTGTGTTGTTTGAATGCATTTACTCCTATAATTCAGCTTTTACTCGCGGCCGTAGAAGATTGATTACTATAATTCAGCTCAGCTTTTAATTGCGAAATGGGCCCAGTCCGGCTGAAGCGGCCTCGACCGGCCTCACCACCTGGCCTATAACCTTTCCATGGCCCATCCCGACATTTTTAGTTCTTTTTGAATTAATTTACTACTATAATTCAGCTTTTACTCGCGGCCGTAGATGATTGACTACTATAATTCAGCTCAGCTTTTAATTGCGAAATGGGCCCAGCCCAGCCGAAGCGGCCTCGACCGGCCTCACCACCTAGCCTATAACCTTCCCGGGGCCCGTCCCGACATTTTTTGTATTGGAGGTTTCCTCCTATCTTTCTCCGTTCAGGAGATTAGCTTGCGCAAACAAACAAACAAACACACAAACAAACAAACAAACAAACACACAAACACACAAACAAAAACTTTCTTTTATATATATATATATATATCTTATAAAAGGAGCCGTGTCTGTCTGTCTGTTTGTTTATCTGATTATCGTGTTGTAACTTGAGAACGGATTAACGGATTTCAATAAATCCAACTATGGTGGATTCGGGTAACTCCCGGGAGTGTTTGTGATCCAAAAAAAAATTTCTTAAAATTTTTATTTTATTTTTATGGGTACTTGGACACGCGTGTCAAAACTGCAAATGCCAACACTTTGGTTATCCCTGCATGGAGAGCAGGATCTCCCAGGAATCCTTATTCCCCCCCCACCCCCGCACCCCCACATAGATTAGCCATCGCAGTAAAGATTGTATTTCTGTCAGCGAAGCGACAGGTTTTATATTCTGGTATATTTTAAAAGGAGCCGTGTCTGTCTGTCTGTTTGTCGTGTTATAACTTGACAACGGATTAACGGATTCCAATAAATCCAACTACGGTGGATTCGGGTAACTCCCGGGAGTCTTTTTGATCCAATTTTTCTTTCCTATGGGTACATGGGCACGCGTGTCAAAACTGCAAATGCCAACACTTGGTTATCACTTGGTTGGTTATCCCTGCATGGAGAGCAGTATCTCCCAGGAATCTTTTTTTTTTCTTCCCCCATGGATTAGCCATGGCAGCAAGGATTGGTATTTCTGTCAGCGAAGCGATGGGTCTTATATTCTAGTGTATGTATATACAGTGCATTCAGAAAGTATTCAGACCCCTTCACTTTTTTCACATTTTGTTATGTTGCAGCCTTATGCTGAAATCGTTTAAATTCATTTTTTCCCTCATCAATCTACACTCAATACCCCATAATGACAAAGAGAAAACAGGATTTTAGAAAGTTTTGCAAATTTATTAAAAAGAAAAAACTGAAATATCACATTGACATAAGTATTCATACCCTTTGCTATGACACTTGAAATTTAGCTCAGGTGCCTCCCATTTCTCTTGATAATCTTTGAGATGTTTCTACACCTTGATTGGAGTCCACCTGTGGTAAATTCAATTGATTGGACATGATTTGGAAAGGCACACACCTGTCTATATAAGGTCTCACAGCTGACAATGCATATCAGAGCAAAAACCAAGCCATGAGGTCGAAGGAACTGCCTGCAGAGCTCAGAGACAGGATTGTGTCGAGGCACAGATCTGGGGAAGCCTACAAAAAAATCTCTGCTGCATTGAAGGTTCCCAGAGCACAGTGGCCTCCATAACTCTTAAATGGAAGAAGTTTGGAACAACCAGGACTCTTCCTAGAGCTGGCCGCCCGGCCAAACTGAGCAATGAGAGGTGACCAAGAACCCGATGGTCACTCTGGCTGAGCTCCAGAGATCCTGTGTGGAGATGGGAGAAACTTCCAGAAGGACAACCATCACTGCAACACTCCACCGATCTGGGCTTTATGGCAGAGTGGCCAGACGGAAGCCTCTCCTCAGTGAAAGACACCTGAAAGCCCGCTTGGAGTTTTCAAAAAAGCACCTGAAGGACTCTCAGACTGTGAGAAACAAGATTCTGTGGTCTGATGAAACCAAGATTGAACTGTTTGGCTTTTCACATTTTTTTTTCTTTAAATCTTCCAACTCTCATTTCCAAATGTCCTTCTCCCATACAGATCCCTCTTCTTCCCTTCCTTTTTGTTTCATTTCTGGATCACTTGCAAAGCCACGCACAATCTCCCAGCACTGTCTTTCATCGTGCCATTCATCATCCTTCCTGCCATCCCAATACTAATGTAATTACTTGTCTGCCTGCCCTTGAATTCTCAAATCAAAAACCTGTTTTGTAATGAGTGCAGGATTGCGGTAGTATTTGATTTATTGTTGCTGTGTTTGATTTCACATCCATGTTGTTCACCCCATGTGTTCTCCTCTCCCTTCCCTTGATCTCATTCCTTCTCATTCCTATTCTTCATCCAATTGTTCCCTCTGTTGTATCTCTCTACCCTGCTGTTCGTGTGCTGCTCCACTTTCCACTATGTTTTCCTTGTTATTTTATTTTGTGGCCCATTCTGTGTTCTAGTTTTTCAATGAGCCTCGACTTCATATACAAAAAATACCCTGATGTTTATGAGTATATAGATTTCCTGCATCGTTTGTGCTCCATGTGAATGAAAAGGATGGGATATAAGAGTAAGCAATTGAACAGTTTCTAGCTCCACCTGTGCTGTCTCTTTAGCTCAAGCTAAGTCGGCTTTGTGAGGAGGAACAGCTATTTTGTGTACTCTCATCAGAACTGGACCATCTGTACGCAGACAAGGTATGCTCTGCTCCGGCAAGTTTTTAACACTATTCTACGTTCTTAATTGTTTGTGATTTCACCAAAACTTGTTGTTTTTCTCGAGCAAACAGAAACTCATATCATTGAATCCGTGATCTTTCTACTTGCAATTCTGGTGTGTGTTTGCAGTGAGCAAACTGCGCTAGTTAAGAGGTAAAATGCAACAGTTGAAACCGATTTTTGTTTTAAACGACCCATGACAGGAGCTGAATATTGAGTGTTACTGCACACCCCTCATCCCCAACAGCCAGTTAAGTTTGTTTCTGTGGCACTCTCCCTGCGGATTCCACACAGGTACGACTCGAGGATGCATTGGCAAGATCAAGGCAGCAACAGGTGCACTTTCTGGCAGAGCCGGTGCACTCAGAGCGCATTGGCTTCCAACAACATCTCTTACAGGATGACCTCGTACAACTGCGTGCTCGCCTCTCACAAGCTGTCACCGTATGTTAACGCGAGCATGTGGGACATGGGAAATGGTCATTTTCCCCATTGTGCTCATGTTGTAATCACACTGCAAAGACAGACCGACACAATCTGAGGGTTTAATTCAGTAGGGGAGGGGGTGGGGAGGAGGGAGAGGCTAGTCGCCTATGATGTGCACATTTACTGTTCCAATTTACTACTTTACCCCTCTGTTACTTATTTATTCGACCTCCTCGTACCCATGCCTTCTGTTTTAAAACCATTCCTTGCATTTTTTTTTTTTGCATTCACTTGTGTGTTTGTCTGTCTGTCCAGGCTATAACCTTTTTTTAGCCATTTGAGTTTTGTCATCACATTTTCAATAAAGCTTTATTATGAGAATATGGAGAAGACAAATTAATAATTTGGTCCAAAGTTAAAAGGTCAGCGTCATAAAATCGTCAATTTTTTTATCCAATTGATCTGAAATTTTAATAATTTGCATGTTATGTCACTGAATTAGTTCACCAATCAAAAGCTAGAAGCCGATTGTATATATTTTTTTACATCAAAAGATCAAAGGTCTATTCATAAAAGCATCAATTTTCATCCGATTGACTTGAAATTTGAGCACGGTTTGCATGTTGGGTCAGTGAAGCCTATTGCTTTTGAGGTCAAAAGGTCAATGTCACCAAAAAGTTATTTTGTTTTTCAATTTTTTTTTTCCGCCGTTTTTGTTATGTTTAGCATATACGAAAGAGGAAGTGGAAGAAGAAGTCTGAATACAAAGCAGACATGGATGGGCTTTGCATTTTCAGATGCTTTCTGGTTTACGATGGTGTTGTTAATTGTACTTTAGGTGTTAATGTGGGTTATTTTAATTCATCTTGATTCAATGTTCTTGAAAGTAAAGTTTACTGCCTGAGAGGTTATTTGCAGATGGCTAAGTGCTGGTGAGAACAACTACAGGAATTTGTTTTTAAAACAATTGCAGATTTAAATAAATAAAAGAAAGAAACAAGCACAGATACATTCAAAGTACACTGCCCCCATGCCAAATAAATAAATATCCCCCATCGCGGTATTGCAGGGGTGCCTTTGGCGCCTGGCGATACCGCTGTACAGCTCATAGAGACTGTATTGGGAGGGAGAGGTGTACAATAATTGATTGATTAATTGCATCATTAAAATCAATAAATAATGATCATAAAATATTTTCTTAATCAATTGTGCTTCATCTAAACCACCAGTGCTTCATCCGAAGCTGTAATTTTTTGAAAATTAATAAAATAAGTCATTAATCGGGAAAATTAAATAATTAATCAATAGATCAAAAATATCCTTTATGACCATGTCACTTGGTCACTGACATGCCCGAATATCAGCTTCCTAGCTCAAAAGGTACCTGAGATATTGCCCAGAGGAGAAAGGAAATAAATAGGTACCTAATCAATAATAATTAAATAATAACCATAAAATAATTAAATAATTAATCAATTGGCTAATATAATATTTAAACCACCACCGTTTCATCCGAATCTGTAACCTAAATTTTTTAAATTAATGTACCCATTAATCGAATAATTAAATAATTTATTGATTTATTGATTAATCAATAAATAGCCTTTACAGCCAAATCACTTGGTCATTGTCATGTCCAAATATCAGGTTCCTCACTCAAAAGGTGCCTGGCATAATGCCCAGAAGAGAAAGGAAATAAATAAGTGCTTAATTAATCGATAAGAATTAGGTAACTAATCAATTAATTGATTAATCAAAAAACAAAAATCCATTTTTGCCACAGCACTTGCTCACTATTGTATCGAAATTTCAGCTTCCTAGCTCAAATGATGGCTGAGATATCGCCCGGACAAACAAACAAACAAACAAACAAACAAGAAAGGAATCGGAGTGAAAATTGAGTACTCCCTTTCAGCGCACGTTGGGGCCCGGCAATGACGTCATGCAGCACCTGGAGATGGAATAGGAAAGGAGCGGTGTACAATACAGTCTATATATTGTGTGAAAATAGTCTTGTTAATTCAAGTGGGGAAACTTGCTGATTTGTATTTTGATCTCGGCTTCCCTCGTCATCCTTTTGGTTTTCTATTGATGATGTGGTCTCTTGGGTTTTGATACCTTTATCCTTGGGGATGCATCTTTTAATGGTTTTGTCTTTTAGCTTTGTTTTTGCTTGTTTGCAGGAGGTAGAGAAGGTGAATGCCTCCCAGCAAGAATTGAAACAACAGGCCTGTACTATTCGAGATAAACTTTCTTTACAGCTGGAGTGTCTCAGCCTGGAACAGGTAGGTACTGAATATTTTTTGAGTGGATATTAGTCAAACTTGGTGCAGGTATCATGTATAATGAGCTAAAGATGAGCTGGTTAGATTTTGGGGTCACGAGGTCAAAGGCCAAAGTTCAGAGGTCATGTTAAGTCAAAATTATGTTGCCGCACTAACTTGTGAACAAGTGATGGGATTTTGAGCAAACTTGATATAAGTATGTATATTGTATATATGATGCAAAGAGGAACTGATTGGATTTCGCCATCAAGAGGTCAAAGATCCGAGGTCATGTCAGGTAAAAATGTGATAACTTGAGAACAGCCGAAGGGATTTAAATGTAACTTGGTACAAGTATGTATACTGATGTAATAATGTGGGCGGAGGCATATCGGTCGTGTGACGTCGAAGAGTGTCATTGTAGTTCCTTAAGAAATGCCTCAACTCCATTGGGAATTGAATTAATTCGTTTATGGATTATGTTTGAGTCGATCTTTTCCCAGTGGTGTTGTAATGAACTCCAGAGCAAACTCAGACTAATCATATAAAATGTATCTTTCTCTCAAATGTATTCACCCTGGTCCCTGGTCCCTGGTCCCTGATCCCTGGTGTTGGCTTAGCGGTCAGGGTGCCGGCTTAGGATCCTGGGTTCGAATCCCGGTCGATCGCTGAATTAACGCCAAGGGGGTTGACTCAGCCTGTCATCCTTCCGAGGTCGGCAAATTGAGTACCAGTTCACTGGTAATTCCCTGCTTGTCGTAAAAGGCAACAAAAAGGGTTGGCGGCAGGAAGGGCATCCGGCCGTAAAACATTGCTTCAAAAAGGGGACCCGAAAAACAACAACAACCACGGTCCCCGAAAAAGGCCAACCCCCGCTTGCGGGGAAAAATGGCCTCTAAAGGTGTTTTTTTTTTTTTTCTCAAATGTATTCACCCTTCATTTATTCTGTTCAGATAAAGTGGCAGTTAATAATAACTATACTAAATTAAAGAATATGGATACATACATATCTTCAATATTATGACAAATTTGTCTTTGAAATCGTGATTTGAGAAAGCTTGGTAATGATGTAAGTGGACTCGTACTTTTGCACCCGACTGTATCTACAGTATATACACACAAATCGAACCCCCTACCATGATGAGGCAGCACGGCACAGGAACCCAACTACATAAGAGGAACCCAACTAACTTTACAGAACTGTGGAATGTACGTACTACAGGATATTTGGCACAATATTCCTGTACGTGCTTCAGTCGTACACAGAAAGCATGGGTAAAAGAGTGCTGGCACTCAAGAAGCGACAAAGGGTGGACGCACGAAGTATTGACTGATACGACAAAATGACCCTGTTCTTGTTATTTACTTCAACAATTTGTTTCATGTGCAATTATACAGGCTGTTAATTTATGTGCTCCTCCTTATCACACCAGGGTTCAGCAGAGTCAAAGCGACAGGACCAACTCTGCCGTCTTCTCTGGCGTATTGAGGATGTGCTTAGTGGCCTCAGTGTACGCAGTAGCATGGAGAAGGCTCCTTATGGTACAAATCCTGCATTTCTACATAAAATCTTGCATTTAAGAATTGAACCTGCTTTTAAACCACCATAAGCCCCCCCTGTCTTCCTCTCTCTCTCTCTCTATCTCTCTCTCTCTCCCTCTCTCTCTCTCTCTCTCTCCCTCTCTCTCTCTCTCTCTCTCTCTCTCCCTCCCTCTAAGCTAACCTGTCTCTGCGGATTTAAATAGTTTTGTGTTGGAGTATTTGATTAATTTTTGGAGCTCACCATCGGGTAGGGTTCCTTCGGTACTTGGGATAGAAGAGAAGAATTGGGGATGGGATGGGTCAGAAAGAGTGGGTGTTTTGAGGAGGGGTGTTGGGGGTGAGGGAGGAGCAATAGGAAATGACAAGAAAAAAAGACATTGTTGCAGTTGGCAAACCGTTTTGGGTTCCCGGTTCGAATCCAGCAAGTCGTGTTAAAGCAACCGTCGCCCACCTCAGGAACTTCCTGTTGGATCTGCGTCTGACGACCACTTTACCGTACTCATTGAATTCCCCAAAGCGGGCGAGGATCACACCGGTAGGCGTCCAGGTGATCGATTTGATCAGGCTGAGCAAGCCTTGATTATATGGTGTGTGCTTCTGGTGCTGCGGGAGCTGTGACCAGTTTACATTTAACAGGATTTGTTAAACCACCAGACAAAGCCACCACAGCAACCAATATTCACCCAGAGATCAAGTCAGATTTGTAAAGCGTTTTAAGCAACAACAAGAGCAGGAATACAAGAAGCAATACCATATACACAATAAGAAAACCTCATACGCGCCCATGATGCAAATGAACAATCGGGAGATACTCAATTACCTAAGTCCTTAAGGACTTCACTCGTACGACACTACATAGACCAGGAGGGGGGGGGGGGGGGGGGGAGAATTTACGACACAATAAGATTTATTGGGATGAATTCGATGACTTTCCTTGTGGAGGAGAACATCCCTTGTAGGCCAAAACATCCTCTGCTGGGGTGACAGGGGAGGGTGGGGGGGGAGACGTGAATGCGTGAGGTGGTGTGGCATCGGCTGGATGGGCAATGGCTTCTGCTTGGTGAGCTGCCAACTCCAGTAGCCCAACGGCATTCTATCAGGAAAGTTCTTCCCCAGGTTCCTGACTGGTCCCACCTTTTATAACCTGACCCACTAACATCGCCACTAAAAATTCTCACCTTTCCCCTCTGCTTCACCATTGGTCCATGGCCCTTGGCTGAAGTCCCTCCTATGAGCCTCAATGAGGGGAAGGGGATGGATCAAACATGGATAGATCAAACAGAATATTAAAAGGGGATAGATCATCAAACAGATCTGGATTCGGACCTGAACCAAAATCTAATCGTCTTGTTCTTATCACTTAACCAACTCGTCCACCAAGTTCAGTCATAGCTCATCCATAACTTTTTTAATATCATGTTATATATTTGCTTTTCGCCCGATCTCTCAATGGTGAAGAATCACTGAAAAATTAAATAATTCTCATATCCGAATCCACATTCAGATCTTCACCAAAATCGATTCGTCCTTGTCACACACACAACCTGTCCACCATGTTTCGTCCAAATCCGTCCACAACGTTTTGAGAAACCCTGCTCTGTATCGTTTTTGGCCCTATATCCCAATGGTGAAGAATGACTTTTAAAATTCTTGTAGCCGGATCCGAATCCGGATCTTCACCAAAATCTAATCATTTTGTCCTTGTCACAAACCTCTGTGACAGAACAAACTCTGTGCCAAATTTCGTCCGAATATGTCCACAACTTTTTGAGATATCTTGTTTACAGATAAACAGACACACAAACAGACATACAAACAGACACACAAACAGACACACAAACAGACACACAAACAGACACACAAACAGACACACAAACAGACACACAAACAGACACACAAACAGACACACAAACAGACACACAAACAGACACACAAACAGACACACAAACAGACACACAAACAGACACACAAACAGACACACAAACAGACACACAAACAGACACACAAACAGACACACAGACAGACACACAGACAGACACACAGACAGACACACAGACAGACACACAGACAGACACACAGACAGACACACAGACAGACACACAGACAGACACACAGACAGACACACAGACAGACACACCGACAGACACACAGACAGACACACAGACAGACACACAGACAGACACACAGACAGACACACAGACAGACACACAGACAGACACACAGACAGACACACAGACAGACACACAGACCGACACACAGACCGACACACAGACCGACACACAGACCGACACACAGACCGACACACAGACCGACACACAGACCGACACACAGACCGACACACAGACCGACACACAGACCGACACACAGACCGACACACAGACCGACACACAGACCGACACACAGACCGACACACAGACCGACACACAGACCGACACACAGACCGACACACAGACCGACACACAGACCGACACACAGACCGACACACAGACCGACACACAGACCGACACACAGACCGACACACAGACCGACACACAGACCGACACACAGACCGACACACAGACCGACACACAGACCGACACACAGACCGACACACAGACCGACACACAGACCGACACACAGACCGACACACAGACCGACACACAGACCGACACACAGACCGACACACAGACCGACACACAGACCGACACACAGACCGACACACAGACCGACACACAGACCGACACACAGACCGACACACAGACCGACACACAGACCGACACACAGACCGACACACAGACCGACACACAGACCGACACACAGACCGACACACAGACCGACACACAGACCGACACACAGACCGACACACAGACCGACACACAGACCGACACACAGACCGACACACAGACCGACACACAGACCGACACACAGACCGACACACAGACCGACACACAGACCGACACACAAACAGACCGACACACAAACAGACCGACAGACAAACAGACCGACAGACAAACAGACCGACAGACAAACAGACCGACAGACAAACAGACCGACAGACAAACAGACCGACAGACAAACAGACCGACAGACAAACAGACCGACAGACAAACAGACCGACAGACAAACAGACCGACAGACAAACAGACCGACAGACAAACAGACCGACAGACAAACAGACCGACAGACAAACAGACCGACAGACAAACAGACCGACAGACAAACAGACCGACAGACAAACAGACCGACAGACAAACAGACCGACAGACAAACAGACCGACAGACAAACAGACCGACAGACAAACAGACCGACAGACAAACAGACCGACAGACAAACAGACCGACAGACAAACAGACCGACAGACAAACAGACCGACAGACAAACAGACCGACAGACAAACAGACCGACAGACAAACAGACCGACAGACAAACAGACCGACAGACAAACAGACCGACAGACAAACAGACCGACAGACAAACAGACCGACAGACAAACAGACCGACAGACAAACAGACCGACAGACAAACAGACCGACAGACAAACAGACCGACAGACAAACAGACCGACAGACAAACAGACCGACAGACAAACAGACCGACAGACAAACAGACCGACAGACAGACAGACCGACAGACAGACAGACAGACAAACAGACAGACAGACAAACAGACAGACAGACAGGGGTGAAAACATAGCCTCCATCCACCTTCGGTGGCGGGGGCAATAACACTCATGATAATAGGATAATGTTAATGTTATTACAAAGCTATATTAATACCAATAATATACCCTCCCCAAGAGGTTTCCTCTTTGGTCAAGCACCACGTTAAGATTTATAAATAGCTTATAATGCCGTGTCATGGAAAACCTTTGCCAGAAGTAAAAATTTTATAAACCACAAACACGTTAAATTACCTTTTTAAACAGTCGCTACTGCTGTTTAACACTAAAATGAAATAAATTTGGAAGGATCCCGACATCTATAATATATGGGTAATATAAGGCAATCTCTGATTGTCACGTCGACAAAGGCACCTGAGCGAGGATCTACAGTAGCCTATATACCCCACCATGGTTAACAACATGACCCTTCCTGCCGCTTCCATGGAGTTCTTCCAAGGTGTTTTTTGTGGCGTTTTTCCAAAGCCGCTTCTAATAACAAAATTAATAACAACAATAACGATAATACCATAATATTATTGTTATTACAAAACAATATCCCTCCTCCCCAAAGGGTTTTGTGACTTGCGATAATGCTCCCCCACTCCCCTCCCCGCACATCTCAACACCCTTACTGAAGGAAATTTTATTATAGGGAACTTTACAATGGTGAGGCATGACCTGGTCCTTTCAATGACCGGATCTAACATATTATGATGTCACGCATGGTCTGATCCTAAGTTAAAACAAGCCTGTACCCCCGTAGCCACGTGTGGTGAGGCGAGTGTAGCGAGCCGATCCACGCTAGTATCTACAAATGTGTCACCTCTGCAGTAGGTGCTCTTGATCCTTACCAGTAGGTGAACCTTTGGCTCGTGGTGACTGATGTGACAAATTCTTTCCTGCTGCACAAAAAAGCACCTTGCCAGTTTTTCCTCTTTATATTATTTTATTTTTTTTGTGCTAGAAATTGTGGTCTTTTGATTTACTACTCTTGAGAACAGCAAGTACACTTGTTTGTGTCCAACCATATTGTGCAGGGTTAGGGCATTTTCCTTTGTGCTCTTTAGTCTGGATTATGTTTTCAATAAAACCAAATTGACACACTGGTGTCAGCATCACGGCGTTGAGTCACAATGGCGCGGTCCTTCAAATGGGACATTAGGTCAGGTGCACGTCTGCTAGCATTGGCTTGTGGATATTTTGTGGATTTTACGTGATCCCACGGTGTCTTTAACAAATATTAGGCGAGTTATTGCTGACATCCTGAAGAGGCTACACATTTCTGCTCTAAGTAGCTTTATTACCCTCGCCTGAGGAGAGGGAATTGCATTTGAGACCGTTTTTTGTTTGTCTGTTTGTTTGTCCGCACAGAATAAATATGATTTTCTGTGCAACCGTTGGTCCGATTGACAGGAAATTTTCACCAAAGGTGCAACTCCACCTGTATAATTTTTTCATGATAATTATAACGTCATATGTTACATGGTATGGGCGCCATCTTGGAAAAAACGGAAAACTTTGCACCTCTATATCTCTGAAAGTGCTGCATAGAAAAAATTGAGACATAGCTCATTGTAAAGAACTTTCCATGTGGAATAACATATGTTAATGATGATGTCATAGGTGCATCCATTATGACGTCATAATTCAACAAGTACAAAACTTCATCCAATCAAGATGAAATTTCTTGAGCATCATCTAGGGATAAATCGGTGGAGGAAAAAAAAAAGATGACGTCATCGGGCATGTAGTTCGGCCGCCATATTTGTTTTAATACAAAATACTTAAAAAACACTTCCTTGCGAGGGTCTGCAATCTCTGATTGCTCTTTCTAATTGAAAGCAATTGAACATATTTAGAAATGATTACATCATTTCCAGCAATGTCCTACAATATCATTATAGGGATTCCAAGACTGCTGCCTTGTTTAAGTTTTGGTTCTGACACCCTATCACCTCTCTACCATTGATTGACAGTCCGTGGCAGAGCCTAGAACATGGCCAGGACAAGTAACAACAACTTTTTTGGTGTCTAAAAATAATGTTACCATGATCCCACCTACTTCACTCACTTTACCTGTTGATATTGTCAAATTCAAATGTTCTATGTTTTGTATGCACCTCCTTTAATGACGTTAACTTTTCTCAATACAGGAGCGTGGTTAGTTACAAGGAAGTTCCACAGTCATGTAGGGCAATAGTTTGCCATTCTAAATGTCTGAATGCTAATCCCTGTGTGTATAACATTCACAATCAAATTAATCTCCCTGTCTCTTCCAGCAACTGAACCCTCAAAAGAACTTGCAGTATCCAATTCATTTCACACTTCAGCTTCAACGTTCAACTCCAACCCTGGCTCAGTTCGCCATGTAAGTCACTATCAATTGTCCTGTCATTGTATGTGCTGGTGCCTTTTTATAAACGCTGATCTATCTATCAATTAATTTATTTAGAAGTGAGTGAGCGTTTATGGTTTTACATTGATAACTTTTTACGGTGTAGCCCATCGGGCAGAGCCGTCTAGAACAGTGTTTGTCTGTCCGTATGTATGTATGTATGTATGTATGTCCCCTCAAACGTATACCAATCAGAGCTGAGAATCTGGTCACATGACAGGGTGATGTCATTACTGTGGTGCAGCGGCTGACTCTCCACACACCGCCATTTTGATTTATATGCTGTTCAGGCCGAACGTATCGTCGAACCTGTCATATATCACAATCGCCATGCTCTACCTTTATGTTTTTCATTCAATGTGAAACACAAACAAACCGATTGTTAAAATGATGAAATATCGAAAGCATAGATATTACGTCTCTTCCAACAATACGGTACGGTACGTACAGGCCTTGGCGTTATGCCTCATCTTCAGACTGCTTCAGACAAATTAAGCCCAGGTTTCTTAATACAGTAGTGTATCGTTTCAGTAGTATTGTTTTCGTCATAATAATAATAATACTATAGTAAATATAACCATAATACTTTAATCCCAATGTCGTGAATGGAAGGTTAATGGATTGAAGCGGTGTATGGTTCATGATCAATGATGTGCGATGTTCAGCATTAATCTCTCTATAATGCAAGCAATCTCTGTGTGTCTGTCTGTGTGTATGTCTGTGACCGCTGTTTCTCGACAACCACTGGTCCGATCTAAGTGAAACTTGCCAGGTATATTGCTGGGGACCGGAGGATGTGCCTTTTCAAGGTTTGCTATTAATCGGACAAGTGGTTACCAAGTTATGGCCATTTATTTAGCAAACACATACGTTTTGTCTGTGAACGAAGGAACAGAGGACGAGAGCGAAGACCGAAGGAACGATGAAAGTTAAAAAAAAACATTTGCACGTACGGTCAAGCTACAGCGAAGGAACCACGTGTGTGTTTGTTGTTCTCTTCTCTTTGTGCTTTTCCTTGCGATGAAATTGCAAAATGGCAAAATATGTTGGCGCTAATTGAAGAATTGGCCATTAAAACTAATTTGCGATTAATCGTAACTGCGATATGCGAACTTCCGGACAGTGAGGCCTTATTTTTGGTACGTACGTCAACGTACGTATGTTCACGTACTTACCTCCCCGCACGTACGGGCACGCACTAGTATTAATAACCGAGGAAGTAAGGAATTCACCTCGGTTTTTTGATAGTAATGTCATTTTCGAAATAATTATAACGTAACGTTAATATTATAGTAAATGTAATCATAACACTAATCCCTTCGTAGTGACTGCAAACGCACTGGAAGTTAAAATATATCATATTCTATGTATTAAAGAAGCGGCAGTTTTGTGTCCGTTACATCATTACGTCTATGATGTCATTACGACGGCTGCTCCACTGACCGACATTTTAATTTACAAGTATACCTGCTCACTACGGGAGAGGCAGGAAGGGTCATTCCTCTTGGGGTATATAGATTACAGTCGATCTATGGTCGGGTCTCAAGAACTTTGGGTGTGTGTTCATTTACCAAGTTTATTGTGGAGAGATCGCCAAGTGGTTTAAACATTCGAGCAAGCACTCCATTCAAAACCGATAAGGAACGGATGGCTTGGCAAGCGCTAGCTAGCTGCATGAGCACACTTCCAACCCTTGTGAGGTATATAGTGTTACAGACACGACTTTGATGTTAGGGTGGGCCGAGCGGAATGGCCGCCGTGTCCGCACAAGTTACCCGATTATACTCGAACGTTGACTAAATCGCGCTATGCTAAATCAATGATGGAAAAGACACAACGGCTGGATTAAAATGACACGACACCAAGGGTTCAGTTCTCAAGACCTCCGGAGGAGGTTATATTAGGGCGGAAGGTCAGATTACAACTACAAGAGGGACAGCATAGAAAGACAGGCACTTAGACACACTTATCTTATTCCCTGACAGACGACAGATAAACAGGACAAAAACTGACTCACACGGGGATTGATGGCAAGGAAAGGCGGGTTGGTCGATGGCTCAAGGTGCACTCTTGGCTCAGGGACAAATCGACCCGGTCCGGTCCAATAGATGCGGGGAGGTATCGTCGCGCTGGGGGTGGCGTCCTTTGCTCTCCGTAGTTCAGGCGCATCTGACCTCACATCCGGTTAGTCGTCGCGTATATCCGGCGGGGAGTGACACGCCCTCGGCTCGTTAGCTCCGCCCCAGATGGAATCGGTCCGCCCTTGTTATTGGGTGCGGGGGGGTTACCAGGCTCCGCCCTTGACGAGGAGCTGACAGGGAGCCCCTTCGTGGTAACCCCGTCGGAGCGCATGGTCAATGGCGGCTAACCGAGCCGGTGTGAGGACGCACACTCCCCCCGCGCCGCGCCGTTGTTGTAGTTGTTGTTGTAGTTGTTGTTTGGGGAAGAAGATGGGAGGAGGTATGGGAAGGTCCTAAACTCACTACTGGTGCCATATAATCACATTCTGGTGCAACGAAGAGTCAGAATTAATGGAAACGAGTCCTTAACTGACATAGACTAAGAATAACTAGCAAGATGTCCTATAGTTGTCTACGTGAGATGCGGTGGACCTGGGCACGACATTTAATGGGGGAAAAAGGGGAAGGTCGGTTCTACAGAGTGTTATTTACAGGCAATGGGACTAGGGAATGGGGGATTGGGGATAGTTGGGGAGTATTGGGGAAATAGGGGAGTATTTACAAGCGGATATTGAGGCCAAGTCCCATATCCGCAACAATAGATTACAGAAGATCTTCGCTCAGTTCTGTAAGTAAAGCTTACCTCACGGATGTCGGGATTCCTCCAAATTTCTTTGTTTAATGTTATAAACAGCATTAGCGACTGTTTGAAAAGTTAATCATGTGTGTTTGTGGTTTATAATATTCTACAAGCCCGGCTACGCCGCTGTTAGACTTTCGGTCTTGTTTTTTTAGGTAAAGTTTGTTTATGACAGTGGTGGAGCCGATCTAAACGTGTAATCTTGTATCATGTTACTTTGGTGTCCGTTGTGACAGATGATGACTGACTGGCTGGCTCCGTGATACCTGGAAAGGCTTTGAGTGATCCTGCACAGCTCTGTTTGTTTCATTGTCTTTATGTAAAACCTTATTGTTTAAAAAAAAAATAATAGGAATACCAGTAACAATGTTTGGGGACCAATTTGTCTGTTCAAACATGTCAGGATTGAAAGGTTTTCAACTTAGAATAAACACTGCTGGAACATGATGGATAATGGTTAATATTCATAAAAGATAAGCTCCTAGTTTGCACAATAACTTCCATGATGATGTATAGTCTCCTTCACAAGTCGAGCCATAAGACCAAAGATAGAAACTCATCGGTATTTTCCACGATTGTTAAATAGTAAATACTAGGAAATGCCATGATATCACAGTGTTGCATACTCCATTTCAATTTGTTCTGCTGTTTATCCTGTGACTAGCACAGTGTTTGGATCATACTCCATATTTTATTTTGTTCATCATACAGGAGGAAGCAGCACCTCCACGGCCACCCTTGCCCAACATTTATGACCTCGACTGTTCGCTTCCTCCAGCTTTGGGCATCGATGATGGAGATCATTTGGCTCGCGATTCAATGGCTCGTCCTGCCACCGTGCGCGAGTTAAAGAGACAGTCGGGTGGCCGGCGGCGTGATAGAGATCAAGTAGTGTCGTCTGATGGAGACCTCACAAACCCAGTAAGGAAATGCTGCTTGGTTTTGAGTCATGTCGTGCATAAAATGGTATGAATAGAGATCTTAATATCAAGGCAGTTAAAAAGGGGCTCTTATTACTTCGACCAACAAAGGTGGTTGGAGGTTATGTCTCCATGTCATAGACAGACCCCTGTCTGTCTGTCTGTCTGTTTGTTTGTTTGTGAACAAGATATCTCAAAAAGTTGTGGACGGATTCTGACGAAATTTGACAGATATGTATCGTATATAACAAGGATGAAATTATTAGATTTTGGTGAAGATCCGGATTCGGATTCGGCTACTAGAATTTTTAAAGTAATTCTTCACCATTGGGAGATCGGGCCAAAGACGATACATAGCGGGATATCTCAAAAGGTTATGGACGGATTTGGACGAAACTTGTTGGACAGGTTGTGTGTGTGACAAGGACTAATCGATTCGATTTGGGTGAAGATCTGAACATGGATTTGGATACGAGAATTATTTAATTTTTTTGGTGATTCTTCCCCATTGAGTGGTATGGCTAAAACAAACATATAGCAGGATATCTCATAAAGTTATGGACGGATGTGGACGAAACTTTGTGGACAGGTTGTGTGTGTGTGTGTGTGTGTGACAAGGAAGAATCATTTCAATTTTGGTGGAGATCTGGATCCGTATCTGGCTAGTGGAATTTTTAAAGTGATTCGTCACCAATGGGAGATAAGGCCAAAAACGATGTGCAGCAGGACATCTCAAAAAGTTGTGGACGGATGATTTTGATGAAATGTGATTCTGTATTGTGATTTTTTTGGTCTACTCTGGGATACAAATTTCATTTCACTGAAATGGTCTACTGAAGTGATTTTTTTGGTCTACTCTGGGATACAGATACAAATACATTTCATCAAAATCATCCGTCCACAACTTTTTGAGATGTCCTGCTGCACATCGTTTTTGGCCTTATCTCCCATTGGTGACGAATCACTTTAAAAATTCCACTAGCCAGGTTAATTAGGATTGTGACAGGAATCCCTGGTGTTGGGCTAGCGGCTAGGGTGCCGGCTTAGGATCCAAGGATCCTGGGTTCGAATCCCGGTCGATCGCTGAATTAACGCCAGGGGGGTTGACTCAGCCTGTCATCCTTCCGAGATCGGCTAATTGAGTACCAGTTCACTGGTAATTCCCTGTTTGTCGTTAAAGGCGGCAAAAAGGGTTGGCGTCAGGAAGGGCATCCGGCCGTAAAACATTGCTTCAAAAAGGGGACCGAAAAACAACAACAACCACGGTTCCCGAAAAAGGCCAACCCCCGCTTTGCGGGGAAAAATGGCCTCTAAAGGTGGGTTTTTTTTTTTTTTTACTCTGGGATACAAAACGTAAACTATTCACCTGGCGGAGGTATGCTCGCTACTGAGTGCCGTTCTGGTTCATTCAAGGAAATTGAAGTGTCAAATGGAAAGTTATTTCAGGGTTGTCAGTGGTTATTGAAGTTTGTCAACAAACTGAGGCAAACACATGTAGCTGGTGTAATGCTTCCAAACTATTCCGGTTTCTCCACGTGTGAACATCTGCTCCAACAGACTTTTTTCCAAAGCTAAGGAAATTTCCAGATCATGTCTTCTCACTTTTGTCAGTTGTTATATCATGCAATATTAAATGTTTTGTGTGTCTATTCCCACATCTCCTTGTGTAATTCCCCATGGAGTGTGTGATGATCTAGGCCGTGTGCACACCTGTTCTTGGTTCCAGAGTGTGATCTAGGCTTTTGAGGTGACGATGAACTGATTCGATTTTTGTGTTAATAGATCTCTCTTTGTCTCTCTCTCTCTTTCTGGATTTGTTAATTAGGATTGTGACGGGAGCAGGCCTTGGTTTGAATGAGAAATGCTTTTCCCAAACTTGCTTTTCCATCTCATGTAGTTTTTAGATAAAATTTATTTCACTGAATTAAAAATGAATTAATTACAAAATCAGATTTCAGTTGATGCAGCATTTATGAATGCAGCTTGAATTTTAAGACATAAAACAAAAGTTTTCAGATTTTTTTTTGTCTAGCCATCTCCAACCTATGACCAACCATTCAACCTCTTATAAGTGTCTCTTGCCTGACCCTCCTTATTCTACCACAATCAGTGCTCTGTTGAACTCTGTGTCCGTCCCCCTCTTCTTTCTCACTTTATTCGTACCACATTTTTTGTATAAAGAGTCGAGGCGCGTGGAGGAGCTTGTACATTGAACGGATCGCCATGTGACAGGACGAAAGGAACAGTGAAGATGTTGGAGGGGTGGAGGAGGGAGCACCAACAGTGAAGCTGAAGGACAAGATAGAGGGAGACTTAGACAAACAATTGGTGTGGAGAGGAATGGGGGGCAGAAAAGGATACATGGGATGGACAATAGTGATGCAGAAGGAAAATCCCAGGAGGGAAAAAACTGGAAACCTGGAAGGAAGAAGGATTGAGGATGATCTGAGATGGTAGTGACCATCTGTCTTGAAGACCTGAAGAGAAGAATGAGATTGAAGAAAATGTGGAAGTTGGTTCCACAGTCAGGAGAAAGGAGGAACTAATGAGTGTCGGTGAGCAAAGAGTCTGGATTTAGGTAGTTTCACCATAAGGGGGTTGATGGTGAACTCAAAGCACATAAAAATGCAGAGGGTACAAGACCAGAAGGAGACAGTAAAAACAGAGACCACCAACCTGTCTGCGACGATGGGGAAGTGATCGGTCCATAGACGCAGATTCAGCGTGCGAGATTTCTATAGTTTTGAAAGCCTTGGTTTCCACAGCATCAAGCTGAGCAAGATGTGAGGCAGGGAAGCCAGCCCAGAGGGGAGAGCAGTACTCCATCAAGGAACAGATGAAGGTCTTGTAGGTGGATAGGAGTACAGGTGTGCCAAGAGTGGACTTTGTATGATGGAGAATGCCCAGTTGGCAACTGGCTTTGGAGGACAACTTCAAAATATGGTTTGCCCAATAAAGATTGTTGTTGATAATGAAACTCAGGAATTTGAGTAACTGACGTATCTCAAAAGGATTGTTAAGTTGATTGGAGGGTTTGCCAGATGGTCCTTTTGGAGAGAGATAGTGAGAGTGTGAGATTTGTCAGGATTGGAAGACATATTCCAAGTGTTTGACCAGCTTGTGATTTTTTAAATCAAGGTCTAAAGAAAGGGAAGAGGCTGCAGCCTTCCTGTCTGAAGGAGTAGGGATGTCACGGCCGAGGGTGGAGTCATCAGCATATAGATAATGAGGAATTTTCAGGCAGTCAGAGAGATCATTAATGAAGATCAGGAATAGGACTGAGCCCAGAACACTACCTTGGGGCACTCTAGTCTTGACAGGGAGAGGAGATGAAAGGATTCCATTGAGAGCCACACTTTAGCTATGAGAGGAGAGGAAGCCAGTAAGCCACGTGTGGAGTTGGCCTTGGATGCCATAAGCAGAGTGTTTGGAGAGCAAGGTGGGATGCCAGACTGTTTGAAAAGCAGGAGATATGTCCAGAGAGACGGCTCTGATCTAATGTCTGACATTGATGACTTACACCCATTTTTAGGTGAGTAGAATCAAGCTTGCACGTCCAACGTAGAGTGACCTGGTCTGAATCCGAATTGATGATTTGAGATGTTTTCAGAGAAAAGGAAGGATTTCATATCAACTGTGATGATTGATTCCATGACCTTGTTGATGATGGAAGTAAGCTGATAGGTCTGCAGGAAAAAGGATGTTTCTGCACCCTTTTATGTAATGCAGTGATGTTGGCAGATTTCCAAGCAGATGGAGGATGACCTAGGGCAAATAACTGGGTTTTAACTAATTTTTAACTAAATAACTAATTTTGGCAAGACCAGCAGAGCAGGATTTTAGGACACGCAGGCTGATGCCGTCCGGTTCTGTAGGAGAGTCAGAGTCGAGGGTTGAAAGAACCTTCTCCACTTGCTCAGGTGCAAAAGACAGAGTTCATGAGCAGTTGGGTATGACGGGGAATGATGGGTACCGAGAGTGAGGGGTTGGGTACAATAGATTTAGAAGCAAACACAGAATTGAGGCATTCGACCTTCACACGAGCGGAGTCGGCTGTGGTGCCATTTGAAACGAGTGAAGGGATTGAAAAGGTAGAAAGGACAACATTTTTGAAAAAAGAGAAACGCAACGACAAAACAACCTGAAAACCGAGAGGATGCCAATCGCCATGCCTCCTCCTCCTTCCCCCACAGTCCTCTCCTTCTTTCTCTTTGGAGCAGCCTCCCTAGCAGTGTGTTCCTGACTTCTATCATTTTGGCACAATTCAAATGATGAATCAATAGTCTAGACTCCAGAATCTCGACCTCATTTAATTATTACGTTTTCTTGTTTTCTTTCTTTGCTTTTTTACCCAGGGGGACACTCTTGATTTTTGGGCTTGATCTTTCCCCTGTGGTGTTATATAAACATATATCAAGTTTGTTCCCATTGTTGCTAATACAAATGTACGAGTTAGTATTATGTACGTGTACATAGACATGAGAAACATGCATAGTAAACCAGACTGCACGAAGCGCTCCCATTTGACAACCTGATCAGAGTTCGTTTTCAAAGAAGGATACAATTTCACATGGTTACAGATAGGGAAGTAGTCAAGTTTTGGAAATTACTTTGTACACAAGTCAATACTCTTGATACCCAAGCTCCTTCATGAAATTAGACTTTGTACTCATAATCCCACATGATATTCCTCCCCTAGACCACAGAGCTACGACCTTCATGGAGTGAGTCAGAACTGACGGACCTTCCAGACCTGCGTTTCAACACCAGAAGCCAATCGGTGCGGCACAGTACAGGTAGGTGCATAAGAGTAACACATCAGTAGGTACTACAGCACAGCTAATTTTAAAAAAAACCTTTTAAGTAGAAAATAAGGTTCAGATCCATAATCATTCAGGTTGACCAACTTTAATAAAGGCAAGAAATAGGAGTCAACCACAATGAGTGGACTATCATCACATTTAGACCAGACTTTCTGGTGCAGGCAGATTATCCCATCCTGAATGTAGTTGATGATCCAGCTTGGATTTTACTGAGGGTCCAATATCAGCCAATCCACCGTTATTGGCAGATAATTAAGAAGTGCTAGTTGTACTTAAGTTGGGAAACTGTAGCTTAAGGTTGTTTATATGTTCTTCACATGGGGTGTGAAGACGTGCTAATTAGTAGTGGGGATGAAGGCTAATTTTCCCCAGTGTGTGATTTCTCCCTGTGATCAATCCCTAACATTTTAAAGCATCTGCCATCCCTTAAATTACAACCAGTGCCGGCCCTATGGACACTCAGGGCAAGTAAGCCCCGCCCGCTTGAACACTTACCGCAAAAGGCCACGCCCCCGGAGTGGTATGATTGGGGGGGTGGGGGGGGGGAGAGAGGGAAAGGGTGGAGAAAGAGCCGGCAAGCCACGCCCGGAGGGACATGATGGGACCGTGGACGCAGGCAGAGCATGAGGCGATTTTGAAGGAGCTTCGCGATTGGGCAGAGTGACGTCAGCAAGAAGCTTCTCAGGAGAGGGAGGAGTCGTTCGGCTGCTCGGTATCGAATAAGAAGGCTTCACCATCTTTGGTGCTTTTAGTTTCGAGCAGGAAGCTGGCCATTTTTGTGGTGGTGGACTTTTGTTGGTGGACAAAGGAGGGGAGCGTGGATGGACAGCTCGGTGGAGGAGCAGGAAATTCCTTTGCAGTGGAAAAGACCCTAGGAGCGCAAAGCAGAGTCCGTCATTGAGGAAAAGGGAACGCGGGTCGTGCTTGCCTCCCGCCTTGTGACCGAGCGCTTTTTGGCACATGGCGTTTTACGCGTCGCCATCTTCCCGCCTGTGATTTCAAGCATCGTCACTGCCAACCTCATAAAAGACCATTTACACACTGATAAGTACCGTCCGGCCAAAGGGAACATTTTTTAAATTTTATTTCATCTTTCCCTAGTGTTCGTATTTGTGTCTATGAGGAGACGTCTCAGTTAGGAAATTAATTTACCTCAGTTTTTATTTCGACATTTTCATTCTGTGCTTTATTTTTATTAAACCATTATTGTTGTATTTTCATTTGTAGTGTTTCTTTGTTTGTATGTTCGGGAATAAACCCGTGTTTTATCGTTCAGATAAACCCCTCACATTTCTTCCTTCCCACGCGTGTGTAAATTAACCCCCATATATTCGGCTGCTCGCCTCAGAAGTTAAATCAGTTCGGCTATTCGTCCAAGGCTCGTCTTAACTAGCTACGGACACGACAATACTCTTACATTAATTACAAGGACATTCGTAGACTACGGAGAAACACTTGTAGTATATCGGATTTGAGCCTGGGTTCCCCACATCATGAGCCATGGGTTCAGGTGGGAATACACTCAGATCAATCTTACTCTTGATTGTCGTTCTTCACTCCATTTCCAATGTTGGACTCTCAAATAATGATTCGATTTTGTTTCTAGGGTTTTCTTCACAGTCAGCAGAGTTGCCATTTCGTCCAAAGGCTGCGACGGTTCCATCATATGCCACGCTCCGTCACAGCCATGTCGATTTGAGAGATTCCAAAGTGAGCATCCTATTGCATTCCCACCTTCTTTGCCTTATGTTTACGCCTGTATTGATCTGTTTTGGTTACATGATCGTGGCTAGTGCAAGAACTAGAGCAGAATGGAAGGGAACAAAATGGAAAGGGGGCAAGTTCAACAACAGAGTAAGAGAGAGAGAGTGAGATCAAGGGTAGGGGGAGAAGGACTACACATGGGGGTGAACAAGTTGCACAAGAGCTGAATGAAACAGCAAGAAGAAGAAGAGGAAGGAGAAGTGGGATGAAACAGAAAAGGAACAAACTAACCGACAACTGCCAAACAAAAAGACGTGAGGGGGAGGGGAAAATCACATTAACCTGGAAAAGGGAGTGCTTGGGATTGGATTAATTTGGGGTAGAAGAGATCACGAGTGTGGATGTGGGATGACCTGAGGTCATGGAGAACAGCTGTTTGAACCCCTGGAGAGAAGAATGGGGCTGAAGTGACTGAGAAAGTTGATTCTAAAGTTGAGAGGGAAGAGGAAGAAATGAGAGGAGGTGAGTGGTGTACCTGGATTTTGGAAGTTTATCAAGAAGCGGATTATTGGCAGACCATGTTCACTCTGCATAAACCTTGCAGGGACAGAGCCATTAGAGTGCAGAGGGTGCAAGACCATAAAGGAAGTGATAGAATACACAGGCCATTGACCAATCTGCAATATGAGAGTAACAGGCCCAGACACTCAGCTTCATCTTGGGAGATCCCAATTATTTTGAAGGCTTTACTTTCCACAGCATCAAGAGGGTAAGGTGAGAGGCAGGCCTAAAGGGGAGAGCAGTACTCCATGATGCAAAAGAAAGCTTTGTAGGTTGTCAAAAGTTCAGGTTGACCAATGAATGACTGTACGATGAAGGATGCCCAGTTGCTCGCTAGTTTTGGAGGCCATCTTGGAAATATGGTCTACCCAAGAAAAAGCATGGTTGATGGTGAGGCCCAAAATTTTGAGTGACAACCTCTTCAAGTAGCTTGTTTCAGACGTAGATAGGAGGGTTTGCCAAACGGTTGTGTGTGTGTGTGTGTGTGTGTGTGTGTGTGTGTGTGTGTGTGTGTGTGTGTGTGTGTGTGTGTGTGTGTGTGTGTGTGTGTGTGTGTGTGTGTGTGTGTGTGTGTGTGTGTGTGTGTGTGTGTGTGTGTGTGTGCGATATAGATATAGATAGATTTGCCGTGGTTGAAAGACGTATTAAAAGTATGGACCAGCTCCTGGTTCTCTCAAGGTCTGCAGAGAGGGATGAGGCTTTTGCTGTCTGTTTGAAGAATGAGAAATGATACAGCAAAGGGTGGAATCATCAGCAAAGAGATAGGCAGGATTTTCCAGGGAATCAGGAATATCATTGATTAAGACAAGAAACAAGACTTGGCCCAACCTTGACAGGGAGAGGAAATGAGAGGATGCCGTCAAGAGCTACACACTGAATACAGTTGTAGAGGAAGTCAGTGATCCATGAGAGGAGGTGGCCGAGGTTGCCACAAGAAGAGAGTTTGGAGAGTAAGGCAGGATGCCAGGCTGTATCAAAGGCTAGAGATGTGTAGAGAGATGGCCCTAATCTCATGTCTGACACTGAGGGCCTCCAACCATTGTTGGGAGAGTAGAAGCAACATGTCCAACGTAGAGTGACTAGGTCTGAAACTAAACTGATATGAGATCAGGCTGTTTGAGAAAATAAAGATCTCTCACTCCTCAATTCTTCCTTTTTGTTCTTTGTTTCTTTATTTTCCTTGCATGCCGGTTTATTTGTCACTGGTACATGTTCTTCATGTTTTTTTTGTGATTTAATGCAACTGGTATCTACTCAGCATTGTTCTGACTCATGTGGACTGGAGTATAATGTGGAAGCAAAGTACACAAGAGGAATATAACATAAACTATGATTCTGGTGTAACACAAAGGAACACATTTGGTGGATTGTACTCTCACAAGCACTATTTTACACAGTGGAATCACCCTCGTTGCTGAAAATGTGGTCTTTTGATTTCTAATCATCTTTTTACAGAGTTTGGAGAGTATGTATTTTCTTGAGATACTAATGTGTATTTTTTCCTTGATGGACGTCTGCAGTCGGGGCAGCAACCCAGTGCACTTGAGCGTCTTTATTCCACAGTTCTGCCTCGTCATAGTGCAGAAGAACAGCTTCAGCAGATGAAGGAGCAGCAGCGCTCACTCAAACGGCAACGTAAACGCAGCATCGGCACTGCTTCAGCATCCCAAAGTCCAGTTTCCAGAGCTCGTGGTCTTCCCCCATTGCCGAAGCCGAGCTCCAATGCTCTTGCCTCACGCCTTCCTTCCGTTCCAAATCATCACCATGATGCACCCGTACAGCGACCTTCATACCATAACCTGCGACAACGACCCACTGACCCTGGTGAAGTATGTCACCATGCAATTTGTGACACATAGTATAGCAGAGCACGGTCGGACACCCTCCAACTGAAAAGGCCGGCTACACTATAACAGTAGTACTTTAGGGGTTGTGTTTTTTTTTCTTTTTGGTAACCAAAGGAGAAATGCATCTCTCTGATAACCACTTGCTGGCATGGTCTGTCTCTCCTTCTCATTCTCTGACCCACTTCCTCTCTTTCTCTGACGCTCTCAGCTCTTTCTCTGACCTACCCTCTTTCTCTTTTTCTGGCAACATCTCTCTCGTGCACCCCACCGACACGGTCTCTCTCTCTCCCCCTACCTACCCCGCCCTCCTTCCCCCTGATGACATGGTGTCACTCTCTCACATGACGACACTGTCTCTTTCTCTCTCTCCCTCTGACAACGCAGTCTTTCTCTCCTCTTCACGATGCGGCATCTCTCTCTCTCTCTCCCCCCCTCTCCATTCACAACAATTCACGACACGGTGTCTATCTCACCCCCCGACGACACGGTGTCGATCTCACCCCCGAGGGCATGGTTGTCTATCCCACCCCCAGAGACACGGTCTCTTTCTCTCCCCGACCACACGCTTTCTTTCTCCTACTCAACCACCACCCACCCCCCCACTCCCACTCCCAGCCGACATTAGCTACTCCCTACCAACATTCCCGACTTCTATGCCATATCTCCTGCGAACAGGAGAATCCAATTTGAAGGTCATATGATAAAGTGAATTTAAATTATTAGCAAGTTGCCCGTGCCCACACGGGATTCTAAATTGGGTGGAAGATGGAGGAACCAAAAATGCAAATGGAATCTTCTGTCATCGAGCCGGCATCTGAGACTATCCAGAAGGATAGTAGAAGGATAATTATATATACAGGGTGAGTCAAAAGTAGCACCTGATTTCTGTTTATATATATATATATATATATATATATGTATATATATATATATATATATATATATATATATATATATATATATATATATATATATATATATATATATATATATATATATATATATATATGTAGATATTGTTGTGGATTTGAGAATTGCTGTGTTTTTTTTAATTGTAGTGTAATGAATTGTTGTAAATATCACCCTCCTTCCTCCATTTGGTGTGTAAAGGTTAAAGGTCATCCCCGTAGTTATTCCATATACAATCACATAGCCAATCATAGATCTCCTTGTTCAGTAGTTATCTCCTTATTATGTGTATTAGATTAAGGCTTTGGCTTCCATTAATTGACACTCCATTGCACCGAATTCAAATAAGGTAGATTCCCTTCCAAATCCCCTTTTGTCATCAATTGCCAACTGCATTGGGCGGTTTTCTGCATGCGGTTTTCTGCATTCGCCGCTGCTGCTTTGTGGTTTTCGCCGCAAAACTCCATTGAACACGCGGTCAGATCGGAGAAGAAGGGGGAGGAGCCGCCGAATCCAGGGCGTTGGCCGCCGATCATCATCACAAGGTGGAGCCAGCGAGCCCCGACCCGCCAATCAGGACCAGTGAGAGACCAGCTCTGGCGTGGCGCGGGTTGATCTGGAGGTGCGCTATAAAAGCGCGCGCGGAAGCCTTTGAGGGGGTCGGAGAGAGAGATGCGGCAGATGAGTCCAGAGCGAGGGAAGTGACGGAGCCCCACGAGCAGTACCACGCAGCTTTGACTCCACCAGGCAGCGTTGACTCCACCAGGCAGCGTTGGCTCCACCAGGCAGCTTCGACCCGTTACCACGTGGGAACCAGGATCGGTGGCATCGGTGGCCGTCGAGGTCCAGCCCGACGTCCTGTGCGGGATCAAGCCCGAACCATCTGCTCCACCTGAACCTTTCTCTCTCCTTCCAGTCCTTCGTTCCTGCCTCCATTCCATCCTAAAAATCGTGCCATGGATGGTCAAGGCGACGGGATGCCGGTGGGGGAATTAGAAGAGGGGTTAGGGGTAACCCAGGACCAGAGGGAGGAAATGGAGGAGGAGAGCAATGAAGATGTGGTTGCGAGGGTATCAGGTGCACAAAATGGCGGCGCTTCGCACGTGGTCTCGGCAGCCGAGCCCGAGATGCCGGAGTACATGAGAGTATTTATGATGCAAATAATGGCCAAATTAGACACCCAAAAAGAAGAGACGAGGGCTCAGGGTGAGCAATTAGAAAATCGAATGGGGCAGCACATGGGAAACCAAATCGGAGGGTTGGAAAACAGAATGAGGGACGAAGCGAGGGGTACCAGTGCCCAAATTGGGAAGATAGACAGCAAGTTGGAGGGGTTAGACAATAAATTTGAGGGGTTAGACAACGGGATAAAAGGGGTGAAGAATGGGTTAACGGGGCTAGAAGACAAGATGGAAGGCAAATTGAGGGAAATAGGGGAGCAATCCGCCCGGGAAATCAAACAGATGGGGAACCAGATAGAGGAGGTGAAAATCGGGTTGGAAGGTAAATTGGATGCTCAGAGGAATGAATTGGAACAGATGAGGGCGGCATCTATTAAAGAGATGGGAGAAATGGGGGAGGAGATCAGACGAGGTGTGAGCGAGGATGTCTCGAGGGTACGCGAGGAGGTAAAGCGAGGTGAGGAGCGTATGGAGAAAGAGGTGAGGAATAATATGGCTAGGTTACAGGGGGGCATAGAGGATCTGACGAGGGGAGTAGAACAGCTGACGGTGGGACAAAAGGAATTAGTGGATCAAGTGGAAAAGAACACTGCGGTAATGGTGGGGTTAAAGGCGACGCAGAAGGAGATAAAGAACGAACTAATAGCGACAAAGAGGGAATGTCGGATGGTACATGAGGGGTTGACAAAGAGGTTGGACGAGGTGACAGAGGCAATGGAGACGAAGGACCGGGAGGTGAGGACGCATATATAAACGGTCAAGGTGGCCTTAGAAGACGAAATT
Source organism: Myxine glutinosa (assembly GCF_964187855.1). Lineage (NCBI taxonomy): Eukaryota > Metazoa > Chordata > Myxini > Myxiniformes > Myxinidae > Myxine > Myxine glutinosa. The sequence goes on along the minus strand of NC_136268.1, from coordinate 29,273,398 downwards.
GAGGAGACGCACCGGGAAATAAAAGAGGTGAAGCCAAAGTTAGAGGATGTGGAAGAGGGGGTGAGTGAAATCAAGAAGAGACGGAGGGAAACTAAGAGGGAGATAAAGGAGGAGGTGATGGAATATGTACAAGGTCGGTGCTCAAATCGTGATGGTGTGCTTGCTAACCAAATAAAGAGTTTGCAGGTGGCGGAGGAGGTGCGGAGACGAGGTGCCAAGGTGAGTGGCGATATACTCGGAAATGTATATGGTGTGAGGGGAGATTCAGTCGGCTTGGGGGTTGGTTTGGACCCGGGTGTTCGTGAGAGGCCGCTGGTGAAGTGTGCGACAGGTACAGAGTGTGAAGGAGGAGGTGTGCGAGGAGGTCCGACTATGGGGTGTGTGAGGAAAAAGTGCGTGCCGAGGGGTCAGTGTGCTGTCGAGAGTGAGTTGGTCGTAGCCCGTGTGCGGGGGGGCACATGGAAGCGCGTAGTGGGGAGTGTTACAGAGGATGTAACGAAAGAGTGCACACCTGTGGTGAGTGGTACGGAGGGTGTAACGGGAGAGTGTGCGCAAGAGGATGCGCGAAAAAGGTGTGTGACAGAGGAGTGCATGATTACAGAGTGCGCTGTCGAGAGTAAGGGTGAATGCGCGACCGAGTGTGGTGGTGAGAGTAGTGAGAGTGACACGGAGCACGAGTTGGTTGAAGCAGGTGAAAGAGGATGTACACCTGGAATGGAAGGATGCACACCTGAGATGGTCGAGCGCGTGTGGGAATGCACCCTGGAGTTAGTAGTAAAGCACGTGATTGGGTGTGCAAGTGAGTGCACACCCGTGGTTGTCACCGGGGATGTGACCGAGGAGGGGGTGCGAAGAGGTGTGTTGGTGAGGTGTGCGAACGACGAGTGTGTGCTAAGGTGTGCGGTGATCAGGTGTGTGACGAAGTCGGTGAGCCGAACAAGAACGAGTGCTGTGACAAAGTCCGTGGGGTGTACGGGCGGCGTTGGAGCACCGAGCTCGGTGAGGATGAAAGGGGTCGCGTATGCGTGTGAACCTGCAGGTGAAGCATCGACGTTAACCGGGTTAGCGGTTAGATCGACTTGTAGCCGAAGCGAGCCCTCGGTTCGTGCCGGGCGTTGTGCGCCGCGGGAACCAGCGGGGATCGTAACCGCGGCGGTTTCAAAGGAACTGCCGTACAGGATCCACGCCGGGCCTCGCTCCGAACGGTCGCGTCCGTGCTCCACTAAGCGGAGCGGGCGGCCCGGTTCAAGGAAGCGTCGGCACGGTGACCCTCTGTGGTTGAGACGTCCCGGCAGGGCGAGATCGGGCCTTCGGACGGCTCCGTGCCGAGATGGTGCGTGGAATCTCGGCCCGGGTAAGCCCCCTTCCCTGCACCGAATGCCGGACGCATCCAACCGCCGGCAACAAACCACCCGCATTCATTGCTCGGCTTTGCGAAGCCGAGCTTTGGAAAGAAATTGGCGCACCGAGAAGCTCAAGTGAGTAGACGTGTGAGGGTGGTAGCAGTAGTGAATTTGAAAAGCAAAATTTGATGATTGGCAGATTGATGATTGGTAGAATGATTGGCAGATGATTGGCAAATTTTTGATTGGCTGAAATTGGATGGGCCAAATTGGTAGTGAGAGATACCCGTTGTGGTGGGATGGCAACTCTGCCATCTCTCACAGCAGGGGGGGCAAAGGAGCTATAGGTTTATGGGGTTTATGGCAGTGAAAACTAGCCCGGGAGGGTTAGGATAAAGTGTGTAGGGATCTAGAGAAGATGACCATAGGTAACGGTAAGGTTAGGTAGCGACATTGGACAGGTAGTGGGGACTTAGAGAGGGTAGTTGGATGATAATGACGAGGGAGCGCAATAATGTAAGGGGCGACGGGGAAGCGCGAGTTTTAGAGGGAAACCAGGTAGGTCAGATGATGCCGTGTGTGTGTGTAAAAGTGTATTCAGAAGTGCATTGTGAAAAGGTAATTGTGAGTTGTATTGAGCGTGGAAGTGTATGAAGCAGCGTATGAGGAATAATTGATTGTGCATTGTATTGAATGAATGGTCCTGGAGGAAGTAGGGTGCAGGAAGCACCAGGTGTGATGGCACAGGTGTGCAACTACAGGTGTATGAAGAATGGTTGTGTGGAATACATGGAGTATGGAATATATGGAGTATGGAATGGATGGTCGTGGAGTGAGTATGGTGGAAACTGTGGAGTGGAGTGGATGGTGCGAAGGTGTGAATGGGGGAAGAGTGGACCCCTATCACGAATACCCGGGGAGGGTAGTTTAAGTGTTAGGTAGAGGGTACAGGTAAATTGTGGTTGGATATTGGCATCTGTGGTGCGTGGTGGAAGAATGGTGTTTGGATGGGTGCATTAGTGACGTGGAAATGGCTGGGCGTGTGGCCTGTTAGTATGTGTAGTTGAATGGGCAATTTGTTCCCCTGTCTCCCACTGTGAGGATGTTGGCCAGGAGAGGCCGCAGGTGGGCTCTGGGAGCCGTTAGAGTTGTGGATGGGGCCCGAGGATCCGGAGGACGGACCCGGGTAGCCCAGTGCCAGAGAGGGCACCGAGTGGGGAGAGTGCCAGAGGGCCTTCCCCAGTAGATAGGTTCGGATAAGGAGCAGGTAAGCTCGGAGGCAACTGCAGTGGTGGAGGTGTGCAGGTGGGTAGACCTGCTGGGAGAGCCACACGACCCAGTCCTGAAATTGTGCAAAGGCACAGGGAGTTGAATCGGGGGAGTGAGACCCCAAATTGATGAAGCACCACAGTTTGGTCAATGGGAATTTGGTTCTTAAAACCGCATAGAGTAAGTTGGCCAATGGATTGGCAGGGAAAGACCCCGGGTAGTGTAAAGTGAGTTAATGTCATTTAGAAGATAGTTAGAATTAAGAATCCCCTCGCACCATCTACATCCACTCACCTGAGGTGACAAAGCTCCACACCATGCCATGGTTTGTTTTTATTATTTTGGTGCAAATGTTTGGAATGTGAGACGCATCATGACGTGGGTGTGACATTGTGCCGATGTTCCATCTCTCCCTCCTTATGAGGATTGATGATGAATTTGGTGATGGCAAATTTTGGTTCGAGGGATTGTGGGGACGAATTTGGTATAGGGGAGATAAGGGGAAGACGTGACAGTAGTGATGAATTTGTAAATGTGTAGATTGGTTTCGTGTACATATGGGCTAAGGGCAAGGGTAGAGTAGGTAACAGGGGGGGGGGGGGGGTGACGTACGGTAGGGACGAGCTTTCTCACTTCGCTCTCCGTACGCACCTCGTCTTGCATTGCCTTGTCGATGTGTACCCTTGTAACCTTACCCCTCGCTCACCTGTCTTTTGTTCCCCTGTCTCCCACCCGAGGACTGTGCTCTCTGGGCACCGAGGGGAGCGTGCGGGAGTCCGCCATTGTGTGCCCGAAACTCCCGCAACCAGCTGTCCGCATCGATGCACCACTTATGGACTACATGTCTGTGGCTGAGCACCACTTATGGACCCCACGGGTTGGGGCATGGCCCCTCTGCTGGAACCGGCGATGATGGCCCGAGATCTTGCTGGCGGACCTCGGAAACGTGGCACCTATGCCATACAGGTGAACCACCCCTAGTTGGCCCTGTGGGCCATAAATAAAAAGAACAGTGGACACGTTTTGTGCATGTCATTTTATTATGTCCAAATAGGCCGCCAGCAAAGAAGAAAGACAACATCTGGAAGAACGACAATGGCCAGCAGAGGGAGCCGAAGAGGAAGACCGGCACCAGGGGTTTGTTGGGTTTTTTTTATTGAACTGTGGTGACTGTGCACCGATTGGTGCTTGATGGTGCTTTGGTGCGTTTTGGTGCTTTCTGGTGCATCGATGCAGCACTGCCTGTCTTCCACCCCCTCCCCCCCCCCCAAAAGAACAATCGCAGGTCCTGGGTTGCGTTTTGTAAATACAAGTAGCGTCATTTAAGTAATGCGCCCCCACCATAAGTGTTTAGTTTGAAAACCATTCCGCAATTCGGTTAGCTGTGGGCGTAAGTCTGTTAGGCAGGGTGCAATGCAGCAGCGGGGCATACTTATTTGTGTTTTAAAACTGTCACACTCAGGGTCAGGTTAAATGTAGAGGGAACTACACCTACGTGCCACACTAAAGGTAAAAGTTTAATAGGCCTGGGACGTGCCTAAGAGGAGGAGGGTGCAGTGTTGTGGATTTGAGAATTGCTGTGTTTTTTTAAATTGTAGTGTAATGAATTGTTGTAAATATCACCCTCCTTCCTCCATTTGGTGTGTAAAGGTTAAAGGTCGGCCCCGTAGTTATTCCATATACAATCACATAGCCAATCATAGATCTCCTTGTTCAGTAGTTATCTCCTTATTATGTGTATTAGATTAAGGCTTTGTCTTCCATTAATTGACACTCCATTGCACCGAATTCAAATAAGGTAGATTCCCTTCCAAATCCCCTTTTGTCATCAATTGCCAACTGCATTGGGTGGTTTTCTGCGTGCGGTTTTCTGCATTCGCCGCTGCTGCTTTGTGGTTTTCGCCGCAAAACTCCATTGAACACGTGGTCAGATCGGGGAAGAAGGGGGAGGAGCCGCCGAATCCAGGGCGTTGGCCGCCGATCGTCATCACAAGGTGGAGCCAGCGAGCCCCGACCCGCCAATCAGGACCGGTGAGAGACCAGCTCGGGCGTGGCGCGGGTTGATCTGGAGGCGCGCTATAAAAGCGTGCGCGGAAGCCTTTGAGGGGGTCGGAGAGAGAGATGCGGCAGATGAGTCCAGAGCGAGGGAAGTGACGGAGCCCCACGAGGAGTACCACGCAGCTTTGACTCCACCAGGCAGCGTTGACTCCACCAGGCAGCGTTGGCTCCACCAGGCAACTTTGACCCGTTACCACGCGGGAACCAGGATCGGTGGCCGTTGAGGTCCAGCCCGACGTCCCGTGCGGGATCAAGCCCGAACCATCTGCTCCAGCTGAACCTTTCTCTCTCCTTCCAGTCCTTCGTTCCTGCCTCCATTCCAGCCTTCTGTGTACGTGAGTTTGTTCTGTGTATCTTGTCCTTGGGGTTAAGTCAGACTGTAGTAGGTAAGCTAATTTGCACTGTGTCCTCTTCTTCTTCTGTATTTTATTTTATTATCTTTCCTCCTCCTTGGTTTCTTTTGGTTGTAAATAATAGCAAATAAATCATATTCGTATTTCCTACTGCTGTCTTCCTCTTCTTCACATCCGTCGTCTTAGTGATTTCCTTCATTGAATACCTGTGGCGCGATTTTGGCCAACGGTCAGCATCGGGTCTAGTCCTTGTTAATAGTTCGTGCCGCGGTTGCTAAAACCGCTCGGCAATTAACATCTGTCCGCGGTACGAACGGGGCTGCGCACCTGCCTTTCCGGAGGTAGCTGTGTAGCGTCGGGAGTGGAGATGGCCAGTGAAAATAGAAGGGGGGATTAACCCCCCCCCCCTCCCCCCCTAAGGGGAGTGCCGTACTCTGGTTCCGTAACAATATATATATATATATATATATATATATATATATATATATATATATATATATATATATATATATATGTATATATATATATATATATATATATATATATATATATATAGACTGTATATATATATATAGACTGTATATATATATGTATGTATGTATTTCTGTCAGTTGATTGTTTGTTTGCCATTTGTATTAGTGTACAAGAAGGTAGAAATAAATGAATGACATGTTTATCTAACCATTTATTCGGGGGAAAATTATTACGGAAAATTATTATCGGGGAAACCCTTAGCTACATTCGTTGCCGTTTTCGGACGACCGGATTTCGCAGTGGCTACCCACCCTGTTGCTTCAAATTTCTCGACAATCAATCGCATGTTTCTTCCCTGGGGTGGGTTAATATCGAATTCCTGTGCCAAATGGCGTGCCGCCATCGTTGGTTGTTCATCACATTTGTAGTAATGTTTCACGGCCGCAATGCGTTGATTCAATGAAAGGTAATTCATGGTTCAATTTTGTGCAACTTCAGTAACTTTCCAAACTCTCAGCAATAACCTGAAAAATAAAAAAATAAAGAAAATTTATAATCTCCAAGACAATTATTAACAACATGACATCCCAGAAAGAATCTGACAGTCGAAAAAACAGAAATCGGGCGCTACTTTTGACTCACCCTGTATATATATATATATATATATATATATGTATATGTATATATATATATATGTATATGTATATATGTATATATGTATATGTATATATATATATGTATATATATATATGTATATATATTGTTACAGATCGCGGTTAGATGTTGTAGACCGAGCGGTTGGTGACCGCGACCTAACAAACTTACCCGATTCCACCCGAACTTTGGCCGTATCGCACCACAGCTGCTCGATGAGGGAAAAGACAAAAACGACGCAATGCAAGAGGAAAAAGGAATAAAACGAGAAGACGTACAGACGAGTAATGGGGTTTATTATTATTTACACACAAGCAAAAAGCAAGCAGTCACATTTATTTACAACACATAAGACGCAGGTGACACAGTGCAAATTTTAGCTTATCTACAGACTTAATTAAATACCCAGGGACAGAACAAACAAAACAAACTCACGTATACAAGAAGGGTGGAAAGGCAGGAGGATGGCTGGAGGGAGAGGAAAGGTCCAAGGGGGTTCTGCAGCTCAACCGGCTCGCTTAGCAGCCGCCGTTCCTTTACGGTCCTGCTCCAAACCGCCGTTCAGGCCCCCTTTGGCTGTTGGGTGTTCTTGCTGCTGCAGCCTCCGTCCGCTGCGTTCCCAGGACTTGTCTGACTCGTTGGTCCAAACCCTCAACTCCTTCTTGTTTCTCTCACTCCTCACCACCGACTCCTTACCAACGCAACCACTGACCCTCCTCAGGCAACCGACTCAGACTAACTCAGACCAACTCCTTGCCTTTTTGTCTTCTGCTCTCCTCTGTAAAAACGCATCTCCTTTTTGGACACGCCCTGCCTTGGGTTATATAGGCCCCCGCCCCTCAACCTTTTCGAACCTCCCCGATCGCTCTTCCTCCGCCCTCTCTAGCCAAACCCCTGGCTCATGGTTGGTCGAGTGGGGCTGGCTCACTCCTCCCCTCTATGACGAGGTGGAGACACGCCTTTCTTCCCCGACTCGAGCCTCGTGGTCAATGGCGGTTATTGGAGGGGAGGTAATATGGGCAATCGAGGGCTCAGCAGTGACGAGAGGGGATGTAATATGGAAATGGAGGTTTTGGGGATGGGAAGGAAAGGGAGATTTTGGGGATGGGAAGGAAAGGGAGATTTTGGGGATGGGAAGGAAAGGGGATCTATTTCTTTCACTGGTGCAATGGAGTATTTCAATTAATGGAAGACACAGCCTTACACTAATACACATAATAAGGATATAACTGTCAAAAAAAGATATATCGTGTCCTGCATGTATGTTTTATGGACTAACTACGGGAACGCCCTTTTGACCTTTATACAACCACAAACGGAGGGAGGAGGGGTGATATTTTACAACAACCTTTTACAACAACATTTTACCACAACAATAAAATAAAAAAACATTCTCATATCCACAACACTGCACCCTCCTCCCCTTAGGCACATCCCGGGCCTATAACTTTTACCTTAGTGTGGCACGTAGGTGTAGTTCCCTCTACTTTTAACCTGACCCTGAGTGCGACAGTTTTAAAACATAAATAAATGTGTCCCGCTGCTCCATTGCACCCTGCCTAACAGACTTACGCCCACAGTTAACCGAATTGCGGAATGGTCTTCAAACTATACACTGACGGTGGGAAGCATTATTTACAATGACGCTATTTTTATTTACAAAACTAACCCAGGACCTGTAATTGTTCTTTCTGGGGGGGAGACAGTCTGCTCTGCATCAATGCACCATTAAAGCACCCAAAAACGCACCAAAGCACCCTCAAGCACCAATCGGTGCAGTCATCACTGTTCAACAATAAAATAAATTCAACAACCCCTAACCCTGCAGGTGGTCTCTTGCTCTTCGGCTCCCTCTGCTGGTTATTATTATTTGTTCTTCCAGATGTTGTCATTCTTTTGCTTTGCTTACTGGCGGCCTATTTTCAATAAAGTGTGCCCAATGTGTCCTTTTTATTTGCTTTATTTATGGCCCACAGGGCCGACTATGTGTGGTTCACCTGTGGGGCATCGGTGCCCTGTGGCCAAGGTCCGCCAGCAAGATTTCGGGCCCTCATGGCCGGTTCCAGCAGAGGGGCCATGCCCCAACCCATGGGGTCCATAAGTGGTGCTCGGCCACAGACATGTGGTCCATAATGTGGTGCATCGATGCAGACAGCTGGTTCTGGGAATTTCGGGCGCACAATGGCCGACCCACGCACGCTCCCCTCGGCGCCCAACGGCGCACAGGTCATGTGGGAGACAAAAGGGGAAAGACAATTGAGCGAGGGGTAAGGTCACAAGGGTACACATCAATAAGGCAATGCAAGGCGAAATGCGTACGGAGGGCGAAGTGAGAAAGCTCGTCCCTACCGTACGTCACCCCCCCTGTCACCTACCCTACCCTTACCCCATATGTACAAAAATCTACACATTTACAAATTCGTCACTACTGTCACGTCTTCCCCATATTTCCCCTATACCAAATTCGTCTCCACAATCCCTCTACTTCAAAATTTGCCATCACCAAATTCATCATCAATCCTCATAAGGAGGCAGAGATGGAACATCAAAGCACAATGTCACACCCACGTCATGATGCGTCTCACCATCCAAACATTTGCACAGTAAAAATAACAAAACATGGCATGGTGTGGAGTACCTGTCACCTCAGGTGAGTGGATGCAGATGGTGCGAGGAGATCTTTCATCCTAACTATTTTCTAAATGACTTTAACACACTTTACACTACCCGGGGTCTCTCCCTGCCAATCCATTGGCCAACTTACACTATGGGTTCTAAAAACCAATTCCCATTGACCAAACTGTGGTGCTTCCCAATTTGGGGTCTCACTCCCCCGATTCATCTCCCAGTGCTCTAGCACAACTTCTGGGCTGCGACGTGTAGCTCTCCCAGCAGGTCTACCCACCTGCACACCTCCACCACTGTAGTTGCCACCCGAGCTTACCTAGCTCCTCACCCTAACCTAACTAACTGGGGACAGCCCCTCCTGGCTCTGTCACCCCATGGTGCCCTCTGGCACTGGGCTACCCGGGTCCGTCCTCCGGATCCTCGGGCCCCATCCACAACTACCGGCTCCCAGAGCCCACCTGCGGCCTCACCTGGCCGACATCCTCACAGTGGTGGAGTGCCCAAACCAACTACACACACTAACAGGCTACACGCCCAGCCATTTCCACAACACTAATGCACCCATCCAAATACCATTCTGTCACCCGCACCACAGATGCCAATATCCAACCACAATTTACCTGTACCCTCTACCTAACACTTACACTACCCGCCCCGGGTATCCGTGATGGGGGTCCACTCTTCCCCCATTCACACCTTCGCACCATCCACTCCACTCCACAATTTCCACCATACTCACTCCACGACCATCCATTCCAATACTCCATACCATTTATTCCATACAACCATTTATTTCACACAACCATTCTCCATTCACCTGTTGTTGCACACCTGTGCAATCACACCTGGTGCCACCTGCACCCTCCTCCTCTTCCTGGACCATTTGGTCAACACAACATGCAATCACCACTACTCCCTCATACACTGCTCCATACACCTGTTCAGTTGCACACCTGTGCAATCACACCTGTTCAATCCTCACACACACGGCATCATCTCAGCTAACTACTCCCCTCTGAAACTTGCGCTTCCCAGTCGTCCCTTTAAACTATTGCGCTCCCACGTCATTATCATCCATACTAATCTACCTGCGTCCCCACTACAGGTATCAGTCACTAACTAATCTTAACGTTACCTAATGTCATCTTCGCTAGATCCCTACAATATAACCTAACCCACCCGGGCTAGTTTTCACTGCCATACACCCCATAAACTATTGCGCATTTGCCCCACCTGTGAGGGATGGTGGATTTGCCATCCCACCACATCGGGGGTCTCTCACTATAAATTTTGCTCGTCCAAATTCCAACCAATTCAAAAATTTTCCATTTACTGCCAGTTCTACCCACTATTATAAATTTCGTATCAAATCACGATCACTATCACTATTACCATCATCACAGTCCACTATATCCTAGCCTCGGTGCGTCATGACATCATTAAACTCGGTTCGTAAAGCCGAGCAATGCATTCGGGTGGTTTGGTTGCCTGCAGGTTGAATCCGTCCGGCTTTCGGTTCAAGGGAGGTGGTTTGGTTGGACCGAGATTCCATGCACCATCTCGGCGCGGCACCTTGCGGTCCCGGGCCCGATGGCTCAATCTCCCCCGGTCGGAACCCCGTCCCCACGAGGGGGCACCGTTCCGCTTCCTCCCACTCGCCCTTGAACCGGACCTGTCGCCTGGCCCGACAAGGCCCGGACTCGACCGTGCGGGGCGGGGCCAAGCCCGAATCGCCAACGACGCTTCGAAGAGAAGCGACGCAGCTTCGATCCGCGCCGGGCCCTGCATCCAACAAAGGGCTCCTCGCACCGAGTGCTCGCATCGGCTATCCGTCGCTCTAACCACTAACCCGGTTACCGTCGGTGCTTTACTTGCATGCTTACAAGCATACGCTACCCCTTTCACCCTCACAAAACCTGGCGTTCCAACGCCGTCCGTACATTCCACCAACGCTCTCTCTGTTACACACCACACCTCTCGCGCACACTTTGGTCCACACCTCTCCTCCGTTACGTCCTCCGTAACACTTACCACACCGCGCTTCCCTGTGCTCCCTCGCACACGCGCTTCCACCAACCCAGGTGTGCTTCCTCGCACACCCTCTACCATTCCAAGCGTGCATTCTCGCACCCGCTCCACCACCAACTCAGGTGTGCTTTCTCGCACACGTTCCACCACCACCTTACTCTCCGTGTCACACTCACCCTCGCACGTACACTCCGACGTGCATTCTCGCTCGCACTCGGTTTCACTCCCACACTTTATAACACACCCACTCGCCGACGCACACTTTTTCCTCCCACGCGTGCCATTTCCACTCACACGGGACCCTTCACCAACGCCCGGATGCTTCCTCGATCCCAAGCGCGCGAAAATTCTTTTGTCGCTAAACATCCTCTTACAAAATCTTCCCGCACAATACACAGCACGACTCACCTGGGGGATCCTTTTCTCCACGCGAACCTGCAAACTTCCATTCGGGTTAAGCACAGCATCGTGATGTGAGCAGGGACTTTGTACATAATCCATTTCTCCCTGCAATTCCCGGGCTACCTCCGTCATCTCTTCAATTTTAATTCCCGCTACTGCTTTTTCTTTATTAACCTCGGCGACCGTTGGCTTTAATAAAATTCCCTCTACCTCATTGGTCGCCGGCTTTTCCAAACCCCGTGTCGCGATTTCTACCCCCGTCATTGTACCCGCGCTTTCCTCCGCTTCGCTCAACCAGCGCTTTTCGACCCGCGTTACCTCGTCGTGCACCCCTGGGACCCTTTCGCCCACCATGCGATCCATGGTCTCCCCACATTTTTGCATGCGGTCACCCATTCTGTTCGTTATTGCTTCCATTTGGTTTCCCAACCTGTTTTCCATCCCTTTGAAACTATCGTCTGTTTTTACCATAAAGGCCATCATCTGTTTCATAAACAGGTTCCAATTCATTGGCATCTCGGGTTCGGCTACCGCGACCATGGGCGCGGCTAAATTTGGTGCCGCTGTAACCACGTGCGCGAGAGCGCCATTTTGTGCACCCGATACCCCCTCAACCACACCTTCTTTACTCTCCTCCACCCTTTCCTCCACATACATTTCCCCGAGGTCCTGGGTCGATCCCACCCTGTCT